>NC_135080.1:20577500-20870000 GCF_051107435.1 Chaetodon auriga
CAGTATATTTACTGGACATATTGTCCTTCTAATGAGTTTCTTGTCTTCTGTAAATGGTGAGCAGTGTGAAGTTTGTGTGATACAGTGTCGGGCTCAGTGTTGGTCACTGAGGCCTGTCTGTAGCTGTGATCTGCTTCACTGGAGGGAGAATCTCTGAGGGTCAAACTCTGATTGGCTGTTTGCCTCTTTGTCTCAGTGCAGTAATACAGACACGCTGTAAGACGTGTTTCCATCTGTCAGAGTCACTTTGTTTCCTCTTTTCATTCTTTGCTTCTCTTAGTTTCTGCTTTCTTTCCACCTGACTGTGCAGCTTTTCATTGCCTCCTTTCTTTCTTTCTTCATTTCTTTTGTTTTTCTTTGCATCACTCCATTTCCATCTCCACACATCTTTTCTCTGTCTCTTTATGTCTCTTCTTCCTTGTCCTCATCTTCTTGTCAGTCCTCATGTCCACCTGCTACATTACAGCTGAACTGTCTTTCTACTCATCTGTTTTGAGTTCCAGCTCCACGATGTCTTCACTCCACAGGGGGAGACAGAACACGCTGAGCCCCTTTTGACTCGTCCTCCTCAGGCTTCACCTTTCATCTCCACCTGTCTGAACACACAAAACACACATTCAGTCTCTTCAAAGGCCTTTGCAATGTTGAGAGTCCAGCCTCTCCTTTTCTACCTGAGGAGAACAGACTCCAAGTTCTCTCCATCCTGCTGTTTCTGATACGTTCTCTGTCTCCATCCTCAGCTCTCTGCTCTGAGCTTAGACTCATATCTCAGATCAGACTCAGAGGAAGTGCTCACTGTGTGTGAGTGAGTCGACTGTGTGAGTCCACTCAATAATTAATTGACTCCACAATATATGCACTGGACATCCCACCCATGAGGCCTGTTTTATGGACTTCCAGGGACAGTATTATAGAGAGACTCCACAGAGAGGTAACAGTGTGTGAGTCAGAATAACCACCATTAAACTTGCGTTACCCCCACCTGAAATTAGAAAGTAAAACAAAATGGAGGGAAAAAAATACTTAGAAACGCATCTAAAATCTTAATAAAGGCTTTATTCAGTAATTCAGGAAGAATGTGGCATCATCTGTGTCCTGCAGCTCATTTCACAGCTCATTTCATACAGACGTCTCTGTGCTTCTCGGGAGCTAAAAGCCAAAATGTTTGATGAGGTGCTGCAGCTTCCCTGACTGCTGGGTGAAGAGCAGCAGCCCTCAACCAATGCAGCATAACTTCACTGTAACCTGGTCCATTTCTTCAACTGGGCGCCGTCGTGGAGGCAGAGTGACGAGTTTCTGTCATCAGTGACAGCTGGGATAGTAGCCAATGCCATTAAGGCAAAAAGGCAGGCACCATCATTCAACCACCCTCTCCTTCCTAAAAGCCTTTGGGCCTAAAAATACACAGTTGTCATCCTGCTTCCTGCCCACTCATGTGCAAGGCAGACTTGATGATGCCCCCACCCAAAACCCACTCAACACTGTCAACACTCAACGTTGTAACTCAGACTGGATCTCTGAGCACAGACACGTTAAAATACACACACTGCAGATGACGTTCAATAATGGAGACATTTACAGTGACACAGAGACAATGAACCTGACAGAATCCTGTTCATTCATTTATTAGGACTTTGTAGATGTTTAATGTCAAATGTCTGTTAAAATTCCTCCTCTCAAAGGGTCTACAGGGTCCAATATTTATTTAAGGTTCTACCTTTATCTCTGCAGGTCATGAGCAGTCTGGGGATCATTGTGATTCCACTCGAGTGGAAAAATGAAGTGAACTGAATGTTTGCTGCTTTAAAATCTTCTTGCTCAGCAGGTCCCTTTACAGTCACATGTCGTCCTCTGTGAGGAATAATATTCTGTCTTTTCATAAGAATGTAAAATGTTCCCTTGTGATTTATTTTACCGCTGTTCTTATTGTTGTTCCTGGAAAGCAGCAGCTGTATCTTCAGGACCGTAGTGTCTGAATGAAGTCTGCACTGCGTGCTTTACGTGTCTTTTGTAGCCACAGCCTCTTAAACACTCCATCAGTAATATCAGTATTTCAGAGTCCGCCACAAGGGGAGATAATGTCTCATCCATTTGTCAGGACGTGCACACACTGATGTCATTTAAAGGATTACAGTATACTGAGATTTGAACACGTTCCTGCTAAATGTCAACCATCCAGCCTCAGAGACAGATATCGGTCTCAGCATCGAGCCTCATCACGTCCCTTTCTGGAGCGTCTTTGGACGAGCAGAGACAGATGTGAGAGATGTGATGTGACTCCTGCTGCAGGGGATGAGGCTGATCAGAGCCAATAAAACACGATGGCAGCTGCTCTGTTGCTGTAAACCTGTAAAGGGAGAAGAATGAGTCTGACTGGAGTCCAGTCCATGACAATGATCCCGTTCACCCTCAACACAGTGTTGTATCATATTTGTGCAGTTTGGTGCTCAGCATGTGGATCTTGTAGAGTTACAGTGTTTCTGCTTGAACAGCATGAAACCTGAAGTCCCTTCAACAAACACCAAGCGTGTGTTTGTCCACTCTGTCCAAACTGGCTTCCAGCACAGAGGGATAACTGCATGTGGTTTAATGTCTGCTGGAAGAAGACGTTCAGAAAGAAGATCAGTTCGTGGAGTTAAAGCAGCCTGTGGTTCAGCTGCAGATCATGTGATTACTGTTCTGTCTGCAGACTTCATCACAAATGAGTTTCATCTGCATGAGTCAGTTATAACAGCAGTGGAAGCTGGTAAAGAACTCCATTATCCAGCACACACACTGGACAGTGTTTGAAACACTTACTTGATATGAAACCTGATGAATTTCCTCCATTTCAAAGTCAGGGAGAGCAGAGATTAGAGACCAGAGTCGTGGACAGTAACTTCTTTGTATCTCTTGATGGAAACTTTGCTTCTGTTGAATGAAGGTTTTCCTCCAGCAGGATGGATTTATTGTAGTGGACAAAGAGGAGGGTCAGTTCTCTTCATCGTCACAGGTCAGCAGGTTTAACAGCTCCCTCCTCGCTGTCACCTATCAGCTGGAAGAGTTTCTATTTGTCTGCTGGACAAAGCTTTGATGTGGATGAGGCTGTGTGGTGCAGCAGGGTGTGTCACTGCAGTAAAGACTGAGTCCTTTATATCAAAGCACATCTAGCTGTCCATGGATGTTGTTTCCTGTGTCACACTGACGTGTTTCTTCAGGTGAATTACATGCAGTCACTCTGTTCACTGACATTTATTGTGCTCAATAAACATTTTCCATCTTCTGTCTGAGAGAAATATGATAACACAGGCTCTGAGCTCTGAGTTTTTCTTTTTTTCAGAATGAAACTCTTCATAGATCAACACAGATTGATTGAGACAGTGTGAGATTTCAGCTCCACAGCTTTGCTTTGTTTTTAAAGTGATTGAGGATTGATTTCTCTGTGGAGTAGAATGGACTGAGTATTTGGGCAGTGATAGATGTAATCAGTGAGGTTTATGAGAGGCCTGTTTGTGCAGATATTACATTTTCATATCTTAAATCTTTGGATTTGCAGGGAAAACAATCTGTGAGGCGGCAGACGATGAGCATTCAACAGTAAAGTGTCCTTTAATAAGTATTTGAATCCAGCTCTGTGTCCCTCGTCTGTCCTCTCATCAGGACGCCTCTTTTATGCTGCTGATTGTCTGTTCAATGAAGCTGACAGCTGAAAACATGATATGTGAGAAGAGAACATTTTGACAGTGGATGGCAGAGCTTTAGAGCACAAATTCATGATCGTCTGTGGACAACTGGCTCAGCTGAGAGACTTTTGTTTTTTACCTGAAGGTCTCTCCAAAGAGTCTTTAAAGGACAGCTGCTGGATTCAGTTATTTCCTCCTTCTCTCACTTTATTTCCTTTTCCACAGTGAAAGAGAATCAATAACAGCAATTACATTCAGCTTGTGTTTGTTTTCACGTGTGGTTTTCTGCCTGTTCATGAGCCGAGTGGATATTGTTATTAGAGAACGAGGTGGCTGTTAGGAAGATTTAACGGCTTTCATGGAGACTTCAGTGATGCGATTTGTCAATGTGAATTACAAAGACATAACTGAAACACCACAAGGAGCCGTTTAGCTAAACGGTCGTGTAGCTGTTGTCTTTATGGTCAATGAGGTGAGAGAAAAGGATGGATCATGACAAGAGGAGTCCCTGTTGATCACTTTTACTGAACTGTTGTACAGTGACAGACGACAACACTCACAGGAGAAACAAAACTCAGGTTGTAAACAGTTGGAACATTTCTCATGTCTCAGTCTGAGGACGCTGTCAAACAGAACAGACTTTAATGTCGTTGCTGCAGACAGTTACAATGACAGCAACGATGACACAGAGAATAATGAGATCTCTGTAACATCAGGCAGCAAATGAACTTCATTAAATGTCTCTCAACTCTAACACAAGAAAACAAATCTCCTCTCAGCACTAATAAATAACAGGCAGGGAGTAAATATGATCCATCTGAGCTCACTATTGAATCCATTTAATGAACCATCTTTATTTGAGCAATGTGCTGCAGCTCTGGAAGAGAAACTTTGATTTCAGAGTGAACGTAATGGATCAGTGTGACCTGAGGTGGACTTTTAGAGACCACATGTCTCCTCTCTGACAGCTGAACAGTGAAGCAGATCCAATCAGTAGTTACAAAATATCCCACCTACAGCTTATGGAACAATAAAACAGCTTCACATAGATTTAAACATGATAATTAGCAGGAACTTCCTGACGAGTGGATCCATTTTTATTCACCAATATTTTCCCAGCAGCATCGGTCTCGGCAGAGTCCTCCAGACTGTACTGTCTGACCATCTCGAGTCTCGCTGGCTGCTGCTCAGTTGGCATTTAGCAGACTGAACACAGAATCTAACCTTTAGCTGGAACAATTCAAAACAAAGATTCACCTCATCTCAGACGCCATTTTCATCGAGTGTCCAGACACAAGAGTGAAAATACAGAACAGCCAGGAAACTCAGAGCTCCATGGCCCATTCCTCTGTTATTGAATTCATTTGAAGTGTGACTGCAGGAGATGAGGAACACATTGTTTTGCTGTAGAGACGCAGTTTGGCTTTAGAACACCAACACAAAGGAACGTGAAGGATCGTCTCATCTCTTGTGGTCATGTTGAGCTGGTGAACGTCTGTCGTGTCTCAGCTCTGATTACTGTCAGCTTTCTCTTGCTGTCAATCTGAGTCCCTCCTCCTGTAAGTGGGAATCATTTCGAGCTTCCAGCTCTGCTTGTTGCCAGCAGGGCAGATCTGCAGGTCTGAGTGTGAACTGATTGCAGCATGCTGCATCAGGAGGTCCTGCTGAGACGGTTCCACAGTGCTGCATGAATACAGGATGAATGAAGAGATGACAGGGCTGCAGTGAGCCGTCAGGGTGTTTGAGAGTCAGAGTCCATTATTCTTCTCTTTGTCTTACTGTGACTGAGGAGATGCTGAACTGTGGAGCTGCAGAAATAAGAAGCAGATTCAGAGTGAGCTCCTCTCCTCTCTGTCCTCCTGGAGTCTGAGAGCCAATCAGACTCTGTTTATCTGCTCATCTCACCCTGTCATTGGTTCAGTCCTCTACTGAGAGAAAACCTGTTCTGTTTTGACTGACACTGACCTGAGATCAGGCTTTCAAGTTTTCAGGTTTCTGATGAATTATCTTGTGTTGTCCTTCGTCACTGTCGCTCCTCTTCTGATGGTTTGTGTATTTAAACACTGACATCAGTGTTTGTCCTTCAGAGTTGTGCAGAGGCTGAACTGAGCTGCGTCTCTCTGTCACAGTGAGGTGGAAAGATGCTCTCATGAGTGTTTGTCTGCTGGCTGCTGATACAAATGACTGTCAAGTGTCTTTGTGTCTTCCATCAGTCCATAATAAGTCCTCTCCCCCTCACAAATCCTCCAAATGAAAGTTTGTCAGAGGCAGAAAGTGAGCTGCTTCATCACTCAGCCTGATGACTTCAGAGAGGGTTGAACAATCACATGACTCACTCAGACTGTTGACTCTCTTCTTCTTCTTCTGTTGAACAGTTTACATGTCAGCTTTGAGCCTCTCAGCCCTCTCTTCTTCCTCCCTTCTCCTCTGTGCTCATCAGTTAGTGTTAATGAGCTGCTGATGCAGCAGGTTGTACATTTAGATGTAAATACAAACATGTTCATCTCAAATACTGCCTCATACATCATTTATCAAATGCTGTGTTTGACTCTGATTCATGAAGCAGCTTGTTCAGTCTGTCCAAAATGAAATTCACACATTCACAAAGACTCCCTGCATCCTCAAACAGCCTCACACTCACACACCTTCACACCCTCACAGTTCACACAGAGGTTTCATGTGTGAAGAGACACATGAGAAGAGATGCGTTTCAGTGCAGAGTGGTGTCAGTGGGTTCTTCTTCATCTCTCTGCTCTGATCTCTGCTTCATACTTCTGTCACTTTGCTGGATCATGGACTCTTTCCTGTTACTCTTTCTTTGAGGAAGAGAGAGAAAGAGACAGAACAAACTACTTTTTCTGTTGCAGTCGATATTATTTTCTGTGTGAAGTGTTGATCACTTTTTTCACAGGCCACTCTGGATGTTCATCCTCATGCAAAAGATGAATGATGAAGCTACGCAGAGAATAATTCAGACTAAATGATGTTTGATAAGGACCACATACGACTACTGCTGCTAATTATTGACTTTGCAGAGCTTTTCTATATTTGTGCAGAGTTCTGCTGTTGAATGTTGAATCCCTTCTATGAAATCTTTCTTTTCATCCCACTGAGCACGAAACATCAATCCATTCAGCCTCCATCTGCTAATAGACTGAGCCCTTTTCACCTGATGTCAGACCTGACCTCAGGCCAGCGTCTCTCGTGCTGCCATGCCAGGCAGAGCTGGCACACACACTGTCTCAGCCTGGCACAGACCAGATCCTGTCAGCCTCTGTTCCTGCAGGAGACATCAGTGAATCAGGCGACAACAAAAGACACAGAGAGAGACGAGTTTTAAAGATGCTGCTGTTAAATTCTCAGTCTTGATGAGCTTTGTGTCACTTTCCATCTCTTACATGATGCATGATGATGTTGCTTCATTTTAGTGACTCAGTGAATCTTTGACACTGTTGAACCTCTGAAAGTTAAAATATAAGTTGCCAAAAACACACCTTAAAAATAACAGTCACACCTGTCATCTGAGAAGATGATGAAGGAGGGCAGAGTGCTGATGGAGGAAGTTCAAACTGACACTATTTCATCTTATTCTGGGAGGAGAAGCTGTGAAATGTAACCAGGCAGTATGTATCATTGAAACACTATTTTCAACTATTGGTATTTTTGTCAGTGTGAGTTGAGAGGGAACATGATTTGTTCTTATCCAGATGAAGTGTGAGAGTTTACATGTCGGTGTGTTTGTGTATCACAGTGAGGTCAAGGTAGTGAAGTGAAGATGTTTGTGTTTGGGGGATTTCCTGCATCTGTTTGTGGATACAGACAGAGAGAAACAGGCTCTGTCACTGTGTGACCTTCTCTTCTGCTCTCACACCCAAAGCAGCTCTGAACTGTTTTCATATGTGAGCATGTTGATGGTGTGAAGTGTCATGAATTCATCAAGTGTCAGTTGAACTCATAAGTCCACACAGGCTGTGAGTGTGGCTCAACAATCTGCATTTGAACACATGAAGTGACTCGTTCTGAAGCTCATCACACAGAGGGACAATGATTCTTCATTGTGGTTGAATGACTGACATGTAGAAGGTTTTGTTGCTGGATGTGTGTTGATGGAGACAGAATGGCTCAGAGCTGTCTTGCTCTCTTCTGGTAAAAACCTTTGCTGATTCTTTCTCTGCAGCTGTTTGTGAAATGGAGGAGTTTGGATCGAGTGGAGATCTAAAGGTGTTTTCAGCATTTTATTTGATTTGCTTTTAGATGCATTTTATTTTTCAGAATAAATTGTTGAGTGATGTTTGAGGAGGGTCTGATGTGGAGAATATAGGTTTTACTGCACTGAGCTTTCAAAATGCTGTTGTGGGTGAGCAAGATACAATTGGTTTCCACTTTTTGGTTAATTTGTGTGCATGAGATAATTCACTACATTGAACACAAAGGTAGACTATCAACACACAACTATGCTCCGTCTTCATCCACATGAAACCACCAGAACAGACACACAACTCACTGTTAGCTGTCCCAGGAGACAGGTCTGCAGCATCAGCAGTGTCTTTACATACAATCAGGGAATCTTAACTCATCCAGTTTATTCTCATCTTGTTCAGAACGAGCAGCAGGAATCATTCCAGCCTCTCTGTGCTCTCTCCTCATGAAACACTGCAGACACAGTATCGACTTCAGCTCAACAAGCTCTGTACTGTCAGCAAACCCTGAAGCACTTCAGAGAAGCCACATGTTGTGTTTGGATCCAGATACACTAATGAAGTGTCTGAGCATTGTGTGGTGAACCCAAACTAATGAAGAGCCAGTCATTAGACTGAGCCCGTTATTTTCTATGTACCACATCCAGCCAGGCGTTACCTTTAGTGCTTCATTTGTCATTTTCTGTGATTTATGTCCTGATTTAATGAATCTGTCCTCATTAAAGGTTCTGATCTTGACATTCACACCTCCACATTTTAATTTCACATCATTGTCTGAATGCATGACTGTTTGTTTGAATAACAACACTTGTGATAAACACACACATTATATTTCCTGGACCTGTACAGTCCACTGTCAGCTTTTTAAACTCCTTCACACACAAGGCTCCCCTTGGTAAAACTTCACAGTCAATCCTGAGCTTCTCATAGCGTCTCCTCAGAAATTAAAGGAGTTTCACAACTTTTACAGTCAAACATAACAGCAAGTTTTTATACTGACATCCAAAGTTTAGCTGGGGGACAGAAACACTGAGAGCTGGACATTAATTATAAATCAAGACACCTCGAGGTCAGGAGCTTTCAACTGAGTGTTCAGTAGAAGACATGAGCTCACTGCATTAATGTGAACTTTCTCTTTAATGAGGGAGTGTAATGAGGAGGACTTGTTTTCCCCACAGTGACACGATTCTGATTGCAGAGCTGTAAAACCCTGAGGAATTGTCTGTAATGACAGATTTCACTGGACTGGTGGGTTTGCTGCTCAGCTTGTTTTGTCGTGTCAACTGTCTGTGTGTGATGTTGTAAAAACTTGAATCTTTTGTAGAGATTATTCTCACATCAGCTCTTTGAAGCTAATTAGTACTGATGTGTTAAAGCTGTCACCTGCTCACAATGAGATGAGTCATTATCAAACCACGACCAGATTAATATGTTAAAGTCAGCACACATACAGTAAAAGTCCTCCAAAGAAATCAGCTGGACTCTCTTTGAACTGCAGCAGAGACTCGAGGCAGAGGAACTCTATCAATCCTGTATTAGCTCTGCAGCGCTGAGAGGAGATCACTCTGGCATCCAAACGTTCATTCATCATCATTTTGTGCCGTGTCATGTATCACACAATGGTTGGAGTGATACGTCACTTATCATATTTAAGGCTGTTGGTCAAATATTCCACATGATCTGTTTCAGTCATGAAGTCTGAGGTTCAAAAACTTGTTTCAGTCTTCATCATGAAATTGAATCAAACATGTTTCCATGCTGACAGAAAGTTTTCTGCTCTTTGTAGTTGTACACTGTCCATTTAGTGCCATTAGTGTTTATTAAAGCATGAAATACCAATCCTCTCCAGTGGACCATAAAGCCTCCACCCCTCTGACTCTCCTCCTGTCTGAGATTCTTGTAATAATGTGTGAGCAGAGTCAGAAGCTGTTAAGTGTTCTTGGTTATCTGAGTGTCATCAGTGTAAAGTAGCTTCAGCTGGCTGAGTTTCTTGTACAATACAGGATGAAAACATGCTGCTGGTCATATTTGAGACTCTGCTGCTCTGCTGTTCTGATGTCAGCAGTGACTTTTTGTTCTGGATGTGAAGTCATCGTCTGAACGGGGAAAACCTTCACATTTCTGCACACAAAGAGAAACTATCCACAGACTGCTGAAGGTGTTTTGTTCGTTCCTGCAGTCAAACACAAACTCTGAATCCCAGTGGGAGCTCTGCTCTGGAGATCAAGAGGAGAGAAACACTGAATCCAATTTAACTTCTGCTCTGCTCTCACTGTGCTGTGATCAGATACACTGTACATGTCTGAGGTGACGACTGCAGGCTGAAATATGGAACAACACCTGCTGGATAAATAAAAGCTGAGTTTATTTTCCTGAAATGCTCTTTAACATTTACACAGTTTGAGCAAATACTGAGCAATGAAACATCATTCAACTTGTACACGCACGCACGCACGCGCGCACACACACACACACGCACACGCACACACACACACACACACACACTGGGTAATTGCTCTCATGGGGTAATTGTGGGTAATCAGGTATCTCCTCTAATCATCAGGTTCAAAGGCTGGCCACCCAGTTGCATGCTGGGTCATCACTGAATCATTGTCAGTTCACTCAGACTAAACGTATTAAATAAATGAACAAGTTGCAGGAAAACAGAGTGAGTTTGGATCAAAGAGAGACAAAGAGGCGTTTTCTGCAGGTGAGAAAAGAAGCAGCCACAAATTTACAGATGTGATGATTTACGTTCATGTTTTCCTCTTTTAGGACCTCGAGTCCTTTGGCTGTTTCAGCTACAGTCGACAAAGTGGTGTTACTGTCACCACCCACATGTCTTCAGCAGCCATCTAACAGCCAGCCAATAGCTCTCTTTAGTGTTTCTACTAGTTATGTGACAGGATGCGTTTGTGTTTCCACGCTTCATGATCGTCTCTGAAGAATTAAGAGAACTGAGACGTCCTGAATGATGGCAGAGTGGGTCGAGATGAGTGGGTGGAGATGTGCCCTCTGTGTTTGTCTCCATCATGTTGTGACTCTTTCTCACACAGTTCACTCATCGGTGAGATCAGCTCACTCTTGTCTCACAGAAACCTCAGTAATAAGCATCTGAGGACTGAGGAGAGGAATCGTTGTGTTTCCTCAGCTGCTGTATTCTCACTACAGATGCCCTCAGCTGAGGCTGATCCCCACAGTTTGACTTTGAATAAAGTTGTTCATCTCCTCAGCTGGATGTTTACTATGGCTGTTAAATTTGGTGCCTTGCTTGAGGGCACAAGACTAAATCATCAGTAAAATGAAGCAATGTGAGAGCAGCCAGCTTCAGTTGTTTTTGCCAGTTTTGGTTTGAGGTTGGATTCAGAAACAAATAGAAGCAACTGAGTGTTTCATTCATTGATTCATGAATCAGCTTCATGGAAAGTTCTCATTAGTCTTTGGCAGACAATGCTCCACAGGAGTCCTCGGGCTCAAAGACAAGCAGTGACAGAAATGTTTTTGTTTTTTTTTCACTGATCAGCATCCTGTATTTCAGTGTGGCTGTAAAGTCAGACCAGCACAGAAAAAGCAGTCGGCCATTTGAAGCTCCTGCAGAGAGCAAAGCACGTTTTTGTGTGGAGCTGGTGGAATAAATCTTTCTGGGAGGACTCCCACTGGTCTAGACTGGAAGTCTGGCTGCTAAAGAATGAGTGCGATGAAGAGAGAAATGGCTGCAGTGAAAGAAGAGAGGCTGCTGTGTTGGCAGAGTGGGTGTTGTACAGTGTGTGATGCTGAGAGTGTTGCCTCAAACCAGTGGAACAGCACTGGTGAACACTGTGGTGCTTTTCCATGAGCTTATCTGACTGTGGAGCTTTGAGAGGGTTTCAAAAAGCAGAGAGGCTACCTTTCTATTTAATGTGTGTGTGTGTGTGTGTGTGTGTGTGTGTGTGTGTGTGTGTGTGTGTGTGTGAATGTGAGGATGTAAGGATCTGTGTGTCCTCTGGTCTCTGTTCTTGTCTTCATGGTCTCGTGGCTACATTAGATCTATTAATTATGTCCGTTTGAAACAGAGAGCGAGGAGAGGATCTGACAGCTCCAACGTCATTTTTATCAGTCAGACACTGTTTGAACTTCTCCTCTTTACCCTCTGCTGCCTTCCTGTTGAATTGCTCTTCTTCAGTGGAACTTCTTCCTCTTCTCCCTCCAGAAGTAGCTTGAAATGCAGCAGAGCAGCTTGAAGGTGTGAAGCCTTTGAGGCCACACTGCCTCGAGGAGGATTTACTGAAAACCAGAGAATTCATGAGCCGACCTGCTTCACTGCTGCATCAACACTAAAATACAATAAGTTTCAGGAAAATTCTCCTCCCATCAGCAGATTCTAATTAGTTAATGTTCAGAGCCTCCATTATAATCACAAGAGGTGTTCCAAAGTCATGAATTCATTTTGAAATACTGAACCAATGAACAGGAAAAAAGACGACATCATCATACAGTATATCACCTATCAGAGCATTTCATTTGTGCATTGGTGCCTGAACTCAACACATTATTGTAAAATGTGCAGACGTGGTCAAAATAATGGAGACATTTTAAGAAATTAAACACTTAAGCAGTGTCAGATAATTTCATGATGATGTTAAACTTGATGAACTGGCTGTTGTTTTTCTGTTCTCTCGGGTAAGTGGATTGAAAATGGTACAGATGCTGTAAATCAGCTGGACTGTGAGTTTGGGTGTGAAATGGAACAAAAAGAAAACAGAAAAAGTTCATGTGGCTGAAATCACATGAGATCTGGTTGTTGAGACTGTGACTCTGCTGCAGTGAAGTCGTTCTTCATTTGGTTCATTTCTGATTCATCTGGAGTCAGAACCTCTGAAGGAAGTGAACTCTGAAGAGTTTTTGAAGGTGGAGTCCTCTGGTCTTCACATCCGTCTGTGCGCCTTGAAGAGGAACTTGAAAGCTCTTCAAGTTGAAGTGTCATCCACTTCAGTCCAGTGGAGAGCAGGACGTGCTGATTTTAAAGTCACTTGCAGAGATTTCATTGGATGCCTGCGAACACTGTCCGTGTTCAGTGAAGTTTCATCTGGATTTTGATTCACACAGCAAAGATGATTCATGTTCCTCCTTTTTTATACGAATGAGCAAGTTGGAGAGTTTTGAAGCTTCCCTGAGTTTTTTCTTCTGGCATATTAAGACAGTTCAGCTAATGTCAAGTGCAGATGTGGACAGTCTGTCTGCAGTTCAGAACCAGTCAATGTGTGATATGTCGCTCTGTATCTGCTCGTCATTGTCACAGTGACATCAGAGGCTTGTTGGACGTTATGTTGTAATACACACTGTGATAGCAGGTCGAGGTTGGCGCCTTGCCGCAGTTTAAACTCTCCAATGTGCTGATGTTTGTGAAAAGATCAAACAGAATCTGTCAAATCCAAAGTGATCCTGCTCTCTGCTCTTCAGCCAAATGCTTCACATTTCTCTGAGTGACACAATGGCTGCCTTTCCTGAGGCGATCACACACCAAGGAGACACATAGATGGAGCCCTGAGGTTTAAAACTGTCTCCCTTACTGTGTCTTTCTCTCGTTTCTCTCTTTGACACTCTGTCTTTCTCATTTCGACCTCTGAGGAAATGTTCCCTCTGGGTCAGCTGTTCTTCCTCACAGCCACCGTCACACCTGCTTCTTAATGTAGTCCAATAAGAAAGAGGGTTTAGAATAGACGAGGGGTCCACTGATTGTCCTCTAATGAGACGCTGATGAGCGGTTGATGTTATTGTCCAGAGCCTCTCTCCTCCTCTTGGCTCTGTGTTTGATAGCAGTAACCTCTTTGGGCCAGAACTGTTGGATCTTTATTGTCAGATGGATTTAAACTGTGTTAGTTTCTGTTTCTCGATGTGTTGTTGTTGTTAAATATACAGTTAGTCCTGTTGTCTTGCTGAGACACTGGTAATTCATTGAGAGACACTTGATGTGGTTTGACAGATGGCTGAAAGTGACTTTTTCTCATGAAATTGAAATTACAGTAAAATAAATCAGCTGGAGTTGAGGATGTCACTTTGTAAAAGTTTGCTCTGTTTTTATCAGTAAATTCTGCAGAAGTGATGCACAGCTGAACTTCTTCATTCTGTGGTTGTCGGCTTTCTCACCTGTTGGTAAATTGACTGATTTCCAGCCTCTTCACTGGCTGTCTGTCACTGTGACGTCCTAATAAGATCTAAATCCTTCCAGCTCCATTTGAAAATCATCCAGCTGCTGTCAGGAAGGACAGGACAGGAAGTGCTGCCGTGGTCTGATCCGTCTGTCTGTCCAGTATGAACTGCACCTGCATCAGCCTGGTTTCAGGCTCTTCTCTCATTTCAGTATCAGTCACTGTTGAGGCAGTGATCTGATTTCTTGTCGTTCCATAAATAGATGCTGGGATGTCTGATTGTGGAGCTCCTCTTCTGCCATTTCCTCCACTCGAGTAGTGATGCCCCACAAACCTGACTGTCCTGCTACAGTCACAGATGTCCTGACATTTGACATCCAATCCAATTGACTGGCTGCCACTTACCACTTGTGTCGTATCAGTGTGAGCTTGAACCTCTTAAACAAACATCGTGTTGATTGTAGACGCTCACAGAGTGAAACCTCAACAGTCTCTGTGCTTTTGGTAGAGAGCATATTCACACTTGATGCTGTTTCCTTTTGTTGTTTTACTGTATTACCTTTATTTAAATCTCTCATGAATTATTAGTAGAGGCCTCTGTCTGCACATCACACAACCTGTATTCAACCAATAAAAACTGGGGAGTGAGCAGAGAGAACTCCAAATAAAACAGTGAATTAGCGAAGCTGCAAGATGAGCTCCTGTACCTGCTCCAGTGTTGGAGACTGACTCTTAAAACCATCCATATCCATTCTAATTAAACAGCAGGACACAAACCTTCCTCAGTTAGAGACTGGATCTGAACTGCTGCTGATTTCATTTGGCAGTAAATCAGGTTGGGAATTAACAAGGTTGTTGTAAAGGCCGTTGAGCTCCAGAGAGATTCATTCAGACAGAGAGGAGGTGATGAACAGAGACAGAAAGTGTGAGGACAGAGAGAAGTTCCACACCTTTAATCATTCACCTGTGTTGTCTGACAGGTTTCTCTCTCTCAGGTTTAAGCTGAGTCATGCTCTGCTGCCAGACACCAGTCAGCATTAATAATTAGTTCATCTATCCAGAGACTCACACTTCTCCCCTCTCTGTATTAAACACAGACCTCCTGCAGCTTCTATACATAATGCAGACCTCTCCAGTGGCAGCAGAGCTTTGTGTCAGAACAGCTGTATGTTATTACTCACTCACAAAGAAAAGAGTTTCAGCAATTTACTCAAGCAGGATCATGTCTTCATTTACATTTGTGAGTCAGGAGGCAAGTGGAAGCTAATTTTCCTCCAATGGATTCTTCTGGAAAATCTAATTAGTGCTTTTTATTGTCCTCATGAATTCATTGTCCTGACTAGAAAGAGCTTTTGTGAGTGAAGTGCTCGGGGCTCAGCTGGTCCTGGACTGACTTTGCTTTGCTTTCTAAATCCCATCACTTCTTTTCTCTGTTGTTTGAAGCTCATGTTACTGTGTCATCGGGAAATTCATGAATTAAAATTCAGCTCGTATTAAATATAAATCATCCTTTCAGGACTTAAATGTCCTGATGGACTATAGATGCTCTGCATGCTTTTCTCTGGCCTGTGCAGCCTCTCACACAACCCACAGCCTCTAAAATCCTCCATTATGAAGATCAGTGTTGCAGAATGTCCCATCGGCTGAGATCATGTCTCATATTTCATGCTGGTCTTGCTGATCTCAGCCATGTGGGACTAAACTGTTTCTCATTCAGCCTCAGTCAGTTTCCCATTTTCACTGGAGATGAAATCTCAGATCAAATCATTCATTTTAACATTGTCTGTTTTTTTAAGTTCTGCTGCAGTCACATGACCAAATTTATAGCTGCAACAGTTTTTCAATGATAATTTTGACTCACAACAAAGATTGTTGTTCACCCCCCCCCCCCCCCCCCCCCCCCCAAGCACCAAACGTTCACTCTAAAAGCAACACTCTGCTGTTTGAACAACAAAGTCCAACATGGACACAGAGGGCGTCCTCCATCACTGTTGTCTTGTTTCCAAGGGCGACAGAAATTGGAGGATGATGGAGGTGAAGTCAGGGATGAAGGAAGTTTAGAGCTGACCTTTTTCTTGTTACCTTTCTCCAGCTATGTTTGTCTTTATCTTTCCCAAACTTTCCTCCACAGCTTGAACAGAAGGAGAGGCAAAGAAAGGAGGTGCAGACAACAGCAGCTTGTTTTTGCTTTGGCAGAATGGAGGTATTGTGTGGCTGAAAGTTGAGGGTCAGTTTGGTTCTCTGTCACAGTTCACCAGGTTTCACAGCTCCCTCTCTGCTGTCAGCTAGAAGACTTTCTGTCTGTCTGCTGGAGAAAGCACCATTGTGGATAAAGCTGTGTGTTGCAGCAGGTTGAGTCTGAAAACTTTTGCAACTTTCTGAAACACAAAATTCCTCTTTCCTGTCTGCTTTCTGCAGTGATTGAGCAGCTGTGAGTTGGTGTGAATGTGGCCATAAGTTTGTCCTCAGTAAATTTTGTGCTTTGCAAATTCTGTTTTACCTCAGCCCTCCCAGTACTGACTGCGATGAAGAAAAGTGGGATTCGGGGTTTTCTTGGACACATCTTTAAAAAGGCAAACAGTTGGAGAGCAGCACATCCTGTGTGTGTTTGCATGATGGAAACTGTGAGGAGGAAGTCAGCAGTGATCCAGTAAGATCACAGCCACACACCCACTCGTCTTATTAACATGGTGACAGCTTTGCCTGCTAATCTGTGTGAGGAGATTAATGAGGATTCGATGCAGAAGAACACGATTATTATCATTATTCAGTCC
Source organism: Chaetodon auriga (assembly GCF_051107435.1). NCBI lineage: Eukaryota > Metazoa > Chordata > Actinopteri > Chaetodontiformes > Chaetodontidae > Chaetodon > Chaetodon auriga. Next base: position 20,594,264 of record NC_135080.1, read on the forward strand.
TCTCAGATGGCTGTTAGGGATAATAAAATAATGATTTTAATGTTTAATTGTGCTCATTCTGTTCACGCTAAGTGTTGATTCAGGTTAGCTGCTCTGTCCACATTCTTTAAACCTCAAAGGAATGAACTGAATATGTATGTGCTCTCTGACTGATGGAGCTCTGAAACCACTGCAGTTACTGGGAATTCTTGTCAGTGGATAAAAACAGTCACTGTTCACTTGATTTTGCATTCAAAATGCTGTAGAATCAGGTTTCTGATTGGCCAGCATGACTTTAGGGTTAGAGTAAAATCACTACCTGTTGGTTTGGCATCCTCTTCACAGCCCTTCAGTTGTGTTTTCACATGGATGGAGATTTGTTTTAACACTGCTTGTGTAGGTGGGATTTTTCTTGACAACGAAGGAGGAAAAAGCCTGCTTTCAAAGAACGATGTGTGTGTGGACGACAGGCCTGATTCTGTCCAACAGCACAAACATGAGAGAGGAGGAGAGAGCAGCAGATGCACAAACTCTACGATGTTAAACAAACACTGATAATCTGGCACGAGAGCTGAATCACTGTCAGCAATAAACGTGTGAGACATGAGGGACAATAAATGTCTCAGCTGAAGTCGTGATATGAAGCTTGTCTTAATGCCTCCAGCTGAAATATGTTCAGACTCTGCTGACAGCTGGTTTCCAGCTATGTGCCTCCACCTGCACAACATTTATGATCTTTAAGATTTTAGCAGATTATTAGGCTGATTGATGTGACTGTACAGTTTGCCATTCAAAGAAATCATTCAGAAATCTCTCTCTCACTTTCTCTCTCTGTTTCTCTCACATTCAGTTGTCATTCAGTTGCATAATTACAACAAGCAGAAAGGTGGAAGTAGAAAACCTCGCCTGGCCTCCCTCATACCTCATCATAAATATTTCTGAAGACATTTGAATAATGTGATTTTGTCACAACAAAATATCATTTGGAGGAAGGAAGAGTGGAGAGTGGGAAGGTGAGGAATGTCAACAAGCAGAGGAGGAAGAATCTGCCGCAGTTATAATTTGGTCTTCTGGGGCTGATGAAGGAGACGCCGTTTGGATGTGAAGATTCACATTTTAGTCGCAGTTTTAAACATTAACCCTCCAGAACAAGCTCCAGCTGAGCTGGTGGTCAGTGGAGATTAGAACAGAACAAACAGAGGGTCTGAATGGTAATCCTCCACTGTCTGTTCTGTTTGCTGGAACAGAAAAAAGTCAATGAATAAATAGAAGCATCACATTTTCTATGAGCTGATGTCCACGGCACGCAGAGTCACCAAATCTATTTCCACAGAGATTATTCAAAGCCAAGAGGACTGTCCTTTTAAAACATGGATTATATCTCCCCCCTGTGAGGAAGGGGTATTCCTTTGTTTGCGTGTGTTGATATCAGGTAGAGCTGAACATGTGGTGAGGATGACAGGACCTGAAATTCACTTCTCAGCACAGCAGCAACAGACTCTTTGTGACACATTCAGAACAGCAGGAAATGTGCTGGAGATGAATCTGCTGTATGTGTGGATACAGAACAGGTCAGACACGCTCAATGCAAACAAGAGAGGCCTCTGGACTTCATTACAAATCCAATATGCAGTCACACACAATGAAAAACCTGCAGGTTAATGTTGGAATATTGTTTCCATCTTTATTCTACTTGTCATGTCAGTTTTTCACTGGAGGTTTAGATCATAATGTTTGTGGATCTCTGAGTGACTGAGTGTCCTTGTTTGTCCAGTTCACCATCAGATATACAGGAAGTTTACTCCACTGTACTGAGTCTGATGTCTGGCAGCATGTTCAACATTTTCTGCTCTCCTGCTATTTTACACACATGTGCTTCACATCTGGAGCTCAGGAAACTGTCATTGAGATGAAATATTCCAAAGTTTTACTGGTAACAAAGGATCATTGGTCCAAATCATTCAGTCTGTTCCTTGATGTGGAATTCAATGTATAATTAACATGTTTGACGGGTTTTCTTTCTGCATGTTAATACAAATCTTATATTCATCGTGTGATGATGAAATGAGGTTTTTCATCTTTCTTTCTGCTCATTTATATCCATCAAAGGTCTCAGGCTGCTCCTGTTCTGCAAGCTTGGCACATTTTACAGACAAATGTGTCTAATTTATGTATTAAAGGGATGATTTTTTTTTTTTCTTGGAAAAAGAACAGATAATAATTTCAGTGATTTAAATAATTGTAATTACTGAAGCTACTGGATAAAACTCTGGTGCAGTCATCCATTCAGCACAGTGAAACTCCCTCAGAGAGAAAACATGGTTCTGGCCATTACACAGAGCAGTTCTGCTTATTAAACAGAAACATTTTCACTTCTCACTGATTCATTTAAAGCTTTTAACAACATTTAGTTTGAGTTTTGTTGAACAAGGTAGCCTCAGTGGAGCAGTTTCATTTATTTTCAGTAGTGGATTTGTACAACAGTGAAACAAGTCAATAAATGTGTGAGTGTGCCTCACTGAGCTGATATTCTGTGTGCAGACTGTATCAGACATATAAGTGGGTGAAATGTGGATATCCTAGAAGTCAAAATGTCTGGTGTTTGTTCAAATCCACACATGCCTGCAGATTCAGATGCAGTAATCATGACAGGAGAGACGGAGAGTTTCAAACATAAGCTATAATCCCAGTGAGAGCTGCTCCTGAAGTGTGTTTGTGGAGAAGCTTTAAATCCTGTTTAAACGCTGTGTTTTCTCTGTCCTCTGTCGCTGTTTCAGCCAATGAAATCAGCCACTAAATTCTGATCAGATACTCTTTATGTGACAGATCAGCCATGAGATAATTGCTGATGAAACCAGGGGATTGTGGGTAATCAGATAAGTCTTTTAATCAAAAGGCTTTAAAGGCTGACCACCTAATTACATGCTGGGTTATGACTCTATTATCGTCTATTAGCTTGTATTAGACTGTGTGCTGAACAACAAGCTGGAGGTGAACAGTGAGGATGAAAACAGGCTTTTGTTTCAGTCGAGCAGCAACACTCAACAGTGTCAGCAGAACAGAGAGCAGCACTTTATTTTACTGCACAGCAGGTTTGTTGTGGTCCAGTAATACAGTGGTTTGTGTTTGTGATCAGAGGCTGATCGATCGAGTGCAGCTCTGCTGTCAGTGGACAGACTGTACGTTGATCTGTTGGTCAGTCTGATCAGGTTTCAGGTCCAAGTGCCCCTTAAGAGCCCCTCAAATCACCCAGAGTGCCATTCAGGAGTGAAAAAGATCCAATCTGTGAAATATTGTGGCCCTGATGAGAATCTGTGCTCTCCACTGTTTCTCATCTTTTCTGACCAGTGTTGAACAGTTTGACCAGGACTCTGCTGTTACTTCAAAGGCAGAAAGTCCAACAGTTTCAACAGGAAACTCATGTTCTTCTGAGTCTGTGCAGAAAAGGTCGTCGTTTTGTTCATGTTCCACATCTGCAGACTGAACATAAAAACTAGATCCTCCTGACTCATCTTTCACATCATTATATTTGACATGTATAACTGGGCCATGTGTAAAAATATTCCAGTGTTTGACTGTATTAGGGTTATATATGCTGTCCATTAGGAGGAGTGTGTCCAACACCACATCTGACAGCTTCAGTGTCATTTTAATCAGTCAGCCACAGTCTGAACCTCCCTCTTTAACCTCTCCTGCCCTCATTTTATCTCTTGTTTCGCTTCTCATTGCTAATGCAGCTGAGAAATGAATTATTGAAGTGTTACCTCTGCCTGACGCCGTATTAAAGCATCTTAATATTGTCCACTTTCATCTTTCCATGTCTCCAGTAACTTTTTCTTGACTAACTTGCTCTCAGTCTTGTGTGGGTTTGGTGAGCAGTTCTCCTCTGATCTTCATCACAGTATCTGAACACAACTGTGTTAAACATCAGGGACCAATGAACGTGTGATTCATTCTGCGGCTCATTTGGTTCGTACCAGACTGTGAAGCTGCAGCGCTCTAATTGAGAGCAAAGGCAGGATGTGAAACATCTTCACAAGAGATTCATTGAGAATCGAATTCACTGTCTTCAGACATGGTTCACCACAGTTCAGCAAAGTACAAACACTGAAAGGGTTTGATCTGTGAGACAGAATATACAGAATAATATCTGTGTGAGGAGGCCATGGTTTCCCTCCATCACCATCACAGCTTCCTCCTAATGTCGTCCAATGAGAATGAGGCGTAAAACTGGATTAAACTGCTCTCAGCATGTACAGTTTGGATCTAAATGTTCGGTCTCTGGAATACAAAATAAGATCTTTGTGTCTGTCGTCTGTAATTTGTCTCGTTTTTCTCTGTTCCATTGACACAGTGTTTAACTTTGTGCAGTCAAGAGTCTTTATGACTAATAACCTTAATCACAAAACGCAGCTTTAGTGCAGAAGACAAACCTCTGCAGTCTCTGGAAAAGCTGTTTGGCTGAATCTTTGTTTATTAAATTCTCACAAAGAGAATCTTTTTTCTTCATCCACTCAAAGCAGGATTATATTTGATGTTCTGCAATTATAAGTCATGAAGTGGCAGAAGCTTCTGTTCATGTTCTTTCTGTGCTCTCTGTTGGAAAGTCTAATTAGAGCTTAATCTTGTCCTCTTGAAATGATTGTCCTCATAAGAATGAGCTAATGTGATTAAAGTGCTGGGGGGTCAGCAGGTCCTGGACTGGCTTTGCTTTGTTTTCCCAAATCTCATGATGGCACTTCCCTTTGGTTAATTTTGTTCAGTTTTTTTCAAGAAAATGTCTAAATGCAGTCGTCATTTTTCATAGAATAAACATACATGAGTTCCTGTGACAGACAGCTGTGATGGCGCTGTGCTCTGGAGCTTCTGCCTTCATATCATAATGATGCGTTTGAGTTGTTTCTGCTGCTGCTCGTCCTGCTGATGATGCTTCTCACCTCCCACCAACAACCAGCATCCATCTGTCACAGCTGTGTGCAGCTCATCTCTCTGTGCTGTCACTTCCTTTAAATGATAGTCTGCACTTAATGAACTTCAACAGAACAGAATATGTTAATAACATGTTGACATCCAATATGTCAGCCATGCAGCTGGAATGTTGCCTGTTAAAAAACAAACTTGAGCTCATTCATGTTTGACGTTAGAGCACGGTGTTTCATCCAGTCACATCGTCTTCATGGAGCAGTTGTACCTCTGGAGATCTGCAGTGCTGTCACTGAATAACAAGATGTTTTTGCTCCGTTGATCTCAAGCTGTGTACTTCCACTGTCAGACATGGCTGTGTTCAGCTTCAGCTGCAGTAATCCCTGCATTTACAGTCATTCTCATGTTGAGAGCTTTGCTGCGTTCAAGGCCGCTGAGCCGTTGACTTCAGCCTGCACTGACTCTACAGTGTCATATAATGCAGATGAAGAACAATATTTGTCCCCTCACCATAAAAGACAGCGAACAGTTCTGCCTCACAAACATGTCCAGCTTGTATTTTAAGAACAGCCTATTATATTCACTGAAGACTCAAATATTTGAATTGAACCTGAAGCCTCGAGCTCAGAAGACAACTGAGAGATGAAGGGTGCAGCAGCTCTACATTTCAATGAGGACTCCTCATTTCAAAAGGTCAAATTCAGACTTGAATTTCAATTGAATCTTCCAACAGGGAGAACTCTGAAGAAGTAAACAGTTTCCTCAAGGCCACAACAACATGAGCAGACTGAAACTTTCCTCCCTGGAGAAGATTGGAAGAGTCTGGTCAACACATCTGGCTGCTATTGATCAACTTTTCATTAAATCTCCACTCCAGATTTTTCCTGTCCTTGAAAGCAGCTGTTGAATAACCAGCTGAGCTGCTCAGGTCGAATATTTTCATTCTTCAGACTTTTGTACAACAGCAAAGTAAATACACTCTGGTCAGTAGTGTTCATGAAGCTGAATGAATGAACTGTGAGTGTGTCAGCATCACAGAAGGCAAAACTAATGTCGTTTCTCATCCAGCACTAAACGATTTTCCTCCATCTCCACCTTTTTATGAATACTAGTCAAAAGTCCCATTTTTCCACTTCTGGTAATTTACATGACTGAGCACATTTTTCCCAGAGTTCTTTTCTTTTCTCAAACAAAATGGAGCATTTAAATGACAAAGCACAGCCACAGAGAGGTTCAGCCTTGTCTGCTGGAGTTGTGGACAATAAATGAATCTTATTTTGAAGACAGTAAATGAAACATGAGCAGCACACTCCTCATGATTCAGCCATATTCCCTCTGTTTATCATCGAAATGAAGCTTTCTCCAGTGATCAGACTGGATTCAACATGAAGTCGATGAGTCTGTATTCTTTACAGGCGTCACACTAATGTGATCTTTTGTCTTTATTCCATTAAATCTTCATCTCACATAGCGCACGTCCCAACATTAATCATGTATATCTTTGAAGGAACTTCACTGCAGGTGTTTACATGATTTTCTGCTCTCATATCTGAAACGACTGTCAGACTGTTTGCAGGTTGATAATCAGCCTGAAACAAATTGAACCTCACTCCCGATCAGGTTGTTCTACCAGAACTGTCACAGTGAATCACAGATCTTAATGGAAGATTAAAGTGAAGCTCTCTGATAGGTTTAGCTGTGCCTTTTGATTTGCATATTATCTCCAGAGTCACACAAACAGAGTTTTCCTTCCCCCCTCTTCAGTAAACACTCTGACATCTCAGTGATCGTTCAGAGAGTCCAAACATTTAACAGCAGTGTGAAATCTCTTCTTCCATAAATCACTCTGGGTGTGTGCAGGTGGAGGATGTGTCGGGGCTCACTGGGAGCTCCAATCTGCTCCATCACATGAACTCACACTGGGTTGTAGGAAGCTCCACATGTCCTTCCATCCTCCTCTGAGCTCACCTGCTCTACTTCCTGTCCACTCAGTGACTGTAAATCCAGTATATTCAGTCAAAGATGGGATTACAGCTTGTGTTTGTGGATCAGAATGTGTCAGTTTGTGGGCTGAGCTGTGTCGTTGTTCTGCTTTAACAGCAGCAGCAGTGAGTGTACTCTCTCAGTACAAGTCTGAGTGAAAGGCAAACCATTTCTCTCTTGTGCATCTTCACACACTGATATGAAGAGTGTGCGTGCTTTATGGTGTGATCTGCTCGTTCTCATCAATGATGCTTATCTGCAGAGCTGATTTATTTTCAGGAGTTGTTGATTTACTCCAGATGTTCAGAGTAATTAGAAACAAGTAGAACTGTGTCAGTGGCTCAGTGTTCACAGCAGGTGAAATATTAACGACATTTTGCCTGTTTCTTTCATGCTGCTCCTGGTCAGTGAATGTGTCTTCAGTCAGGCAGCGCTCGACAGAAATCTGGATGTGTTGCATGATTTCACTTGTCTCATGCAGACTCCTGCACAGCCTCACAGCTGAACCACATACTGCTGAATCTCTGAAAAGGTGAAATCATGTTTTTTGTGTATTTCCCCCCTAAAACTGATCCGTTACATTTATTAGCACTATTTCAGACATCTGTCTCATGTCAGATTTTACTGCTAAATCTCATCCCTCCAGCGACACAGAAGGTTATTATTCTCAGCACTGAGACATTTTCCATTTATTTCTTGGGTTTCTGCAGACGTGCAGCAGCAGAGCTGAGAAATGTGATTTGACTCCTGCTGCAGGGGGTCAGGCAACCAAGAACCAATGAAAAGCTGTGGCAGCTGTTGTGGAGCTGAAAACATCTGACTGGTGGTCACATCTCACACAGCAGAGGAGAGAGACAGTAACAGAACCAGCAGCAACCTCAGAAACAACAACAAAGAAAGATGGAGAGGGTTATGGAGGTGAAGAGAAGGGGAGAGACAAAGAACTGGTGGACAGAATAAACATTATTGTGATGCTGCTTTTAAAGCAATTATCTTTTAAAAGAGTTGAGCAGTTTTGGTGGAGAAGGAGGAGGGTCAGGTCAGTTCTCTGTCACAGCTCAGCAGGTTTAACAGCTTTCTCCTTGTCACCTTTCAGCTGGAACACTTTCTGTTTGCTGGATATAAAAAGTGCCAAAGCAGATTAGACTGTGCTGGAGGAGCTTGGTGTGACGAGGCAGGTGCAGCTGTGCATGGAAATGTTTCTTCTGGATGTTGTGATTCTTGGTTGTAAGTGGTTGGTGGGCTGGTGGCAGCTGAAGCCTGAATGCTGCTTCTCTCAGTCTACATTCAACACTTGCAGTCAGTTATCAGAGACAATGTAAAAGCAGCTTTTTCAGCTTTTAAATTCCAAGGATTTCTCGTGACTCAAAGCTTTTCTCTGTCAGATTTTGTTACAGTTACAGCAGAAAAGAGAGAAATGCTGCCAAGTGTGATCTCAGTGGAAACAGTGAATTTAAATGCTCTGCTCACACTGAAGGTCATGATTTGTTCCTTCTTGTGTGACGATGAAAAGATGGTGATTTACTCTGTTGTTGAGGTAAATAAGCTGAACGCTCAGCAGGCTTTGTTTGTCACTCGGTAATGAAGGATCGTTTTCTTTAACAAGTGAAATACATTGAAAAAATAGACACAAATTAACACAACAGGTGATTATGAGAGGGCTGCAGTCATTTTGGAGAATGACTGCTCAGAATGATTTTTTTAATCACAACAGATTAAAACAATTGAGTTAGAAATGTTTGGGCTCAATGCAACACAGGTACATAATCCATATCTAATCCTGAGGCTGACAGTCTCATCTGTGATGTGGCATTAACACCTCCCAGGTAATACAAAGAGTTCAGTGTGAAGGATTCACAGTCATTGAAGTTACTTTACAGAAATACATCTTTCAACAAACACCTTTGTATTCCAGCTGTGATCTCTATGGTTACAGAACTGTCTCATGCCAGGGGACAGATGTTATGCAGAATGAACTTTGACCTCTGAGAAAACCTTATTAGAGCCAGAGTGTCTGCAGCAAACAGCTGAACTCCACCAGCAGCCCAGCATCACTTTATTTCCTCTGCTGATTCATCAGTATGAATATATTGGAGCGCTGACCAACGTTATGAAGAGGAACCTTTTAGAAATGCGTGACTGAACCACTGGGCTCAGTGATTGAACCACTTTTATGACCATCATCACAGAAAGTCCATTTACCAACCATTATTTTAGATGATTACAATCCTGTGTTTAATTTTCCGGTCGAGCTGTTCCACATGCAGGTGGTACCTGAACATTTCCATCATGTCAGATGTTATTCAGACCTCCCACTGAATCATCTTGGCCCTGATTGATGGCTGAATAAATAATAAGTCAGTCTATGAAACAGGATGACAGAAGCACAGAGGAAATGATGGACAGCTCCCAGTGGCTTCACTTCTCCTCCAGCTGCATGTGGAGAAGGAGCTCAGAGGACAGGCTGCTGTGGCTGCAGAGCAGACTGACACAAGTGAAACCAGAAAGTGCAGAGAGACGAGGAAACACACAAATAGATCCCAAAGACACTTCAACAGACACAGTGAGGAGATCTTTGAAGGTCAGCTTGTGGTTTTAGTTTCACTTTCTTTCTCTTTTCTTTCTTTTGTTTCCAGTGCAGATCACTGACATGAGTTCTGGCAATATGAGTGATTTAGTGCTACTAAACTTTGTCCACACATGTAAAAAGAAATTAAATCAGTTGGACTTCAGTTTGAATCTGATCCAAATGTTACTCGATGGTTTTCCTCATGATTATTTTGTAGATGAACTTTGTGACCCCAGCCCATTAAATAAAAACAAAAAAACAAAACAAAAACCATGAGCTGAATCTCAGAAAGGAACGAAGCCTTCAGATCCAGCTCTCCTCAAAGAGCTTTATTTCCCATCATTATTATTGTCCAACACAACAACCACATTATTATCATCAGGTTCATCATTTCTCTTCCGCTGTCGATACATTTTTAGTCGATGTTACATTGAAATCTTTTGCTGCATTTTCTGAAAAGAGAACATGAGATTGCAGGTCAATGATAAGTGGCTGAAAGTGATGAACTCAGAGCACAGAGCGACACTGTGTGGGCAGAACCATGTTTTTATGATTAGAATAATTTTCACTCAGTTTTTCTATGCAGCCTTGTGTAATCTTATGAGGACACAGGTCACAGCAGCTAGCTTAGCAGGAGCTATAACGCTCTCTGCCTTTAAATGTGACGTCTTCATTGAGTTTGTTATCTCCCTCCTGGCAGCGTTGTGCATGAATGTGAAGACACAAAAAGATCTGCAAGAATTAAAATTCTTGAAATTGACTCAACAATTAAACAAAGCATTCATTTTCTGATGTGAGTGATTGTCAGCTATTGTAATCCTTCAAACGGTCCCTCCTGTTCCTCCCTTTGTGGGCTAATAGCTGCTATCCAGATGCTCTTTCACAGGAATGTCACCACTGGCCTCCCTCACAGTTCCCTTTTCCTCCCTTTTAAAACCTCATCATGAATATTTATGAGACATTTAGCTAATTATTTTCCTTTGGCAAAAATGCATTTGGAATACAGAACAGCAGAGAGGAGAAAGTGAAAACAGCTGAAGGAGGATTCATCTTTGAGATGAACATTTGAGTTCCTGACGACTCAACTTTTGGTGCTTCAGAGTGGAGGAAACAATGATCAGTGTCACTGTGACAACAGAGGCTGCAGTGTGTGAAACAAGGAGAGAAAGGAGAAAGGCAGCGCAAATAAGGTAGAAAAGTGACAGAATCACAGGTGAGAGTTTCTCCTCTCAGGAGAAGAAGATGAAGGAAGAAGACAAACTGTGAGGGAGAGAGATGAAATGTGAGCTGTGAGGAAGAGGGAGGGCTGTCTGGTCTTCACACTGCTGTCTCACATGTGGACAGAGTGGACAGTTCAATAAAAAGCCTGATGTGTTCACACATAAAATGGCTTCAGAGAGAGAGAGAGAGAGAGAGAGAGAGAGAGAGAGAGAGAGAGAGAGAGAGAGAGAAAATGGAAAATGTGTCTTGTGAGATGTGTCCTTCAGTGAAAATGATGAATGGGATCAAAAGCAGTGTGTTGATGTTGTTCTGCCTCAGTGACACAGTGAGTCAACAGCTGCTTGTCTTGTTAAAAGCCTCTTATCAGGCTGACCGCCCTCCACATATTCACACGTGTGCACACAAACACACACAAAGACACACACACACACATATAAAAGTGTAAACCTCAGAGAGCCCCTCACCCTGTCCCTGAGGGTGAGTCCAGACTCCCTGCAGAGGAAACTCGTTTTTACTCAGAGTTCATGACCTCAGATGAAGCTTTGAATGGAGATTTTGAGCTTCTGCCTCAACAATGGAGGCTTTTTTAAGCTGCTCGACTGGGATGGAGGAAATATTTTGACAAAGTCCTCACAGTCAGACATTCCCAGTTCACCCACTGTACATGTTTGGCTTTACCAGTTCTGTTGACTGTTCAACACAACTCCAGATATAAAGTCAGAGTCATCAATCATTAGTCTGCAGTTTTCTGGTGTCAAACCCCCTGATGATAAACCTTAATGCTGTGGTAGTTATGGATGTATGAGTAGCACAGAAGTCCAACGGCAGAATGAATTATTTTGATCTTCAAAGAACTCTTCTAAGAGCCTGAGGTTTCCTCTCTAATCTATATTCATCAGTCAAGTGTCATTACTATTTAATATTTACAATAAAAAATGAATTTAAAGTTCACAAGGTTGGACTGCTGGAGAACTTCTCTGTCTGATAGATGATAGAGTCAAAGTAATAATAACAAAATGGGTTTTGCTTCAGTGTCACAGTCCACAGAAGTGATCTTCTATTAACCCGACAATCCACCAACTGACTTGGAGACCGAGGACGTATTGTATTTATAAATGTTGTATGTCTGCTGTTATTCGTAGTGTCAGTGTTTTTAAGACCTCCGTAAAGTGATGAACTATAACTTTATTCACAAAGTCTGACTTCTCTCAGCAGTGAGGTGGAGGCACAAGAGCCGACTATAGAAGTGACTTGAGTTGAGTGTCGCACTGGATCACCAAATAAAGTGAAACCAGGCAAAATGTTATTGCTGCAGCTCTGCTCTGCTCCCAGATCAGTCAATAGATTGTGTATTGTCTGGACCATCAGTCATGCTTTGACATCGATGCATTACTAATCAGTCCAGATATATTTCTCTTATGTTTTATGTCTCAGTGCTCACTCATTTAACATTCTCTATATCAGTTTCATATTAGAGTGAATGGAGGCAGGGGGGTGTGTGAAAGCTCCCATAAGGGCTGTTTATATCTCCCACTGCTGATGGAGCTCTTACTATATTGGATGAGGCAATATTCCTCCTCTTCTGCAGAGCAGTAGAAGTCGGGTGTGAGAGGGGTGTGCATGTGTGTGATGAGCACAGCTGAGCCGAGTTTTAACGCCCGGGCAGCTGCTTATTTGAGAAATTAACAAGCTGTTAGATCTAGTTAGAAGTTTGAGTGTGAAAGTACGTGTTGTCTTTCTCACTAAAGAGTTTTTTTTTCTTTTTTCCATCAGACAGAATTATTTTTCAAAGTATTTCCAAGTCAGTTAATATCAGCACGATGTATCTTAAATCTACTGAACTTGAGGCTGAACTAAATCTTGGGTTTATTCTGTTGTCCTGTAGAAGTCGAGAACATTGAAACACCATCCTGTCTCTGAATTTACAGGAAGGGACTGCAGAAGAAAAGAGTGGAGGGAAGAGAAAGAAAAGAATAAAAACATGAGCTTTGGTTAAGGTGTGAGAAATGTTGTGATTTCAGTTAAATTCTAACAAAAAAAAATCTTCCATCTCAAGTCACTGCTGCCTTTTTGTCTTAAAACAGATTCTCTTTCCTGAACATGAACCAAGTGCTGCCAACGCCTAAATAAAACCATAAAAAGTTGAATAATTCTGTCGTCACTACAAGTGGATCGTGAATTGCTGGTTTTGATGGAAAACAAATGAAAGATGTTGCTGGTGAACATTTTAGTGACACTGTTGGACCTCAGCTCACCTCACTGTGCACTTCTTCACAGCCAAATCTACTGAAGTCTAAGGACAGCAATCCTTGGAGCACTCCTCAACAGAGAGCAACATGTTGGCACAGCCAGCCTTAAATTCAGACATATTCAGAGTATTAGTCCTCTTTTTGAATAATTGTCTTATTTACTGACTGTCAAAGACACACCACAGACACGCTCTCACATTCATTCTCAGTTTGAATTGTTTCTGTTTGGACTTTAATTTGGATGAGGTTGTTTTGGTGGAACTCAGGGTTTGTTTTATGGTTTTCAATCAGGGCTTAAACACACGCTTGGATAGTTTTGTTTCAATGCAAATTTTCCTTTTTTCCATGTTTGATCCAAAGACGAGCAACAGCAGGAATATTCTGTTTTGGCAAAGCAGAGAGAAACAAGATGGAACATTTTTGTCCAAGAAACCAAGAAATTACATTCACAAATGTTTCTCTTGCAGTTTCTGATTTTATGAAAAGATATCTGAGGGACTGTATTTCTCAATGTGGCTGACTGGGTGCAAGAAAACTATGATGCAGTAACTCAGCAAACTGTATGAAAATACATCTGTAAGAAATATCAGCAGAAAGTCGGCTGAGCTAGAGAGGAGCAGAGCTGAAAACAGTCTGTCAGGAACAAATGAGGAAGTCTGACCCAGTTTCTTGAGCTGGATCTTGTGTCCATGTTGGCTCAGTGAAGATAAAGGAGTGACAGTGAAGACAGTTGTTGTGTTTCACAGGTGGAGTTCAACTTGAAACTGTACTGTAGTTTCAGAGTTGTAGTACTTTGTGATAGATGTTGTTGTTACAGAAGATAAATCTGTAAATGTAGGTATATGTTGTATTTTGTAATAGCTGACAGTTTGTTTCCACTGAAGACAGAGACGTAGTCCTCAGTTCAGGCTGTCAGATGGAATGAGGTTTTTCTAAAGAGGCAGCTTATAGAGCCAAGATGTTGATGATGATGTCAGCATTCTAGAATGATGGTCATAACTGAGCATTCTCATCATGTGTTCTAGATCCTCCGAATTCAAACAAAGCTTTTTTTCTATCAACCATTTGAGCACAAACACCCACAGACAGTGTTGATCTCTGTATTGTCACAGGGAGTGAACACACTTTGCTCTTGACAGTAATAGGAGACAGTGTTTTATGGTCTGACCCTGCTCAGTCAGTGTCCTGATATATAACATGATGAAATTAGTGAATACAACTGATGTTTGTGTTGAATCAAATCAGTTCAACAATCAGTGATTTGAGCTTTTCTTGCTGTAATTTCTCAAACCTCCAAATGTGTCTGTGATTCGACCGTCATTTATTTGAAGTCCACAAGTTCTTTTGTGCTGCTGTCCAACCCACTTCAGTCCCAGCAGTGTTCAGTCATTTGTTCTTGTCCAGAGGCTGAACTGGGCTGCATCTCTTTGTCAGAGCGAGGTGAAGAGGCTCTCTGATGACTGTTTGTCTCCTGGCTGCTGCTTGAAATGACTGTGGAGTGTTTTTGCAATCCATTCAGTCCATAATAAGCCCTCTCACATTCATAAAACCTCCAGAGGGAACTTTGTGGAGGACACACGTTTGAGTGGAACGAGCTTCAATCAACAAGTAATCCTACAAGTTAAAATGGTTCAAAAATATCCACATTTGTTAACTTCTCTTCAGTTGATGTGTAAAAGTCTTTTCAGAACTGACCATGTCTCAAGGCTCATGTCTCCACAAGGTCTGCACTGATACATTCAGACAGTGTTGTATGGACACAGGTTTTTCAGAGTCTTGTCATGTACTTTTCAGGGAATCTTAATTCCCACCTAGACTTCACACAGCTGACTGATCACTGACAGCAGCCTGTCAGTGAAGATGTGTGTCACTCATCAGTCAAATTAAACAGAAAAGCAATGAAGTGTGAGAAATCAGCACATCATTAGATCCTGAGATTTAAATGGACTTTATCAAGGGTTGAATAAGTTCTCATTTTCTTTGATGCTGGTCTATTTGTGCTGTATCTGGAAGGATTTTTGTGTTTTTTATGAGTAGGAAGTTTCTACTGGAAACTCCTGCATCTGAACTCTCTGACTCTTCTTATTCT
Organism: Chaetodon auriga; assembly: GCF_051107435.1. Lineage (NCBI taxonomy): Eukaryota > Metazoa > Chordata > Actinopteri > Chaetodontiformes > Chaetodontidae > Chaetodon > Chaetodon auriga. Next base: position 20,609,277 of record NC_135080.1, read on the forward strand.
CTGTGTTCTTGCTGTCATGCTGTTTTGTTTGAACTCATCAGATGTGAAGACAGTGTGTTAATGGAGGAGGTGTTATTAAAGTTTGGATGGAAAGAAGGTCGACGTCTTTGTGGAGACCAGCACTCCTTCAGATATCACCATGGCTCAATGACCCATGGGAAGTTATAATGTAGTGAGGAAATGGAGTGAAAATGGACTTTTCAGTCAGTCGGCCTGCAGCATCACTCAGGAACAATTTCACCAGCCCTCCAATAAACCAATTATTGCAGCCGATGGTGGTCACTCCAGTTCAGCCAGAAACACTCGCCAAGTGAAACCACTTCTGAAAACATAATAGTAATACATGACGAACTTCAGTGTTTATAGACATACAGTCCAGTACATGTGGCATTCATGGACTCTGGCACATAAGCAGAAACATCGACGCCTTAAACAGTGAACTCTAAAAACAAAAACATGGAGGTCTGAACAGGTGATGCAGCAGAACAGGAGTGATGGTTGGATCAAACTACACGTATCAATGATTCAGTACCTGGATCTGACTTTTTCAGATCCACGTCATCATTTATTTTGTGTGAAACACACAGTAAATGTCCCTCAGTGTGCTGTGTGTGTGTGTTTGTGTGAACATGAATCTCCTCTGATGAAAAAGAAGACAGACGTCTCTCACAGTAGAACATTTGACTTGAGATGGAGCGTCGTCTCTTTCTGTCATTCTGACTCTTCAAAGGAAAGATGTTTGCTGTTCATGCTGAACTGCCAGTGGCTGTTTCCAGTTTGGCTCTGTCTCCTCCTCTGCTCTGTCTTTGCCTCTCACAGTCTTCATGACAAGTTTCCAAACTTTTTCTTTCTCCCTCCATAAATGCAGAGCCGCTCGTGGGCTGTGACACTCTCACCTTTCTGTCTTTGTCCTCCTCCCACCTTCTCTCTTTTCCTTCTCTTCAGCTCAAAGTCATTCAGTCTCTCCAGTTTGTCTTCTCATTTTGTCTCAAAGAAGTGGAGTGCAGTGTGTGGATGTTTCTCTCATCTTGTGTTTCACTGTGGAGCTTGACTTTCATTTGACCGACTTCACACACTCTTTTCTCTTTATTCATTCTACATTATAATAGTTAGACATGCAATACTTGTGCAACCCTGCCCATCACACAGTCTCTACAAGGCCTGTGTGAGCTCTGTGAGCAGAGAGGCTGAGGCCAACGGGACGACAGAAGATTTAAAAATACATAAAACAGACTGGAAAACCCACTGAAAGTCTTCATTTCTAATCCTGAACCCTCTGACACAAACTGTGGACCACACATATCAAACATCAGATCTTATCTAATGACTCTTATTTTAAATCATTTCATTTCAAGCCATAATTTAGACCTTTTTCCTTCTAATTGAACATTAGTAAAGCCAGGGCAGAGTGGCTCTTTCATTAAGCTGTTTCCTGCTAATCATAGTGATTTGAATATCCTCCACCTCGGCGGCTCAGTGGGGAGCTGGGACAGACTCCACACAGAAAGACTGCAGCTGGGCTTTTCACTGCCTTTGGTTTGAACCAAAGCAAAAGCTCGATAATTGTTCAGACTTATAACCAAAGATTCTTTAGTTTGAGGTTGATGTTAAAGAATCAAATTACTGATGCTCGGGTGCAGCTGATCCATTATAATGCTCAAAGTCACTGTGTTGTGATGAATCTGTGGCAGCTCAAATAAATGTGAATATGCTATTTTTTTTCTTACAAATTGTTGAAAAACATTACTTATTTCCAAAACTCACATTTATTGTGTGTTTTTACAACAGCTGATGTTTGAATGGAGTGAACCTGCTGCTTTAAGAGAGCATTGCATGTTGGGTAGTTTGCAGCTGAATGTTCCAAAGCGAGCAAGTTTCCACCTCATCTAAAAATGAGCCTGCTGTTATCTTTACTACAGAAATGGAGCACACAGAAACTGTCAGTCAAGCAGGAAACAAATCCAGTTTCAGGGAACATGATGGAAAAACTGCTGAGCCAAAATGGCCGACAGAGAAAGTTCTTCTCAGGTTTGAACACTGAGTGTGTGAAGACGCGACTGAAGGACTAAATGAAGCACCAGCTTTGACTGACTGCAGTGGAAACATACTGGGACAAGAGACACACAGGTGAGATTTCTGCTTCATGTGAAGGAGTTTCCAACAATGAGACCAACTTTGACAGAACAAACATATCAAGATGAATGTTTGTGAGCTCACGTATTTGGATATTTAGCTGAACAAACATGCTGTTATTGGGCTGAAAGTTGTGGAAATGACAGTTTAGTGTCTTCTGGTTGAAAGGAGGGTTTGTTCTGCTTTGAGCCAGTTCAATCAGCAGGTAGAGCCTGCTGTCTGCAGAAGCCATGCTTGTTTGTTTTGTCATGTATTTGTTTGTTTCTGGTTTCTTGAAGTCTTTTTCTTCAGTCGTCATCAGTCTGCTGTGGTGTCCACATCCCCACAGAGTTAACACTGTGAAGTTTAGAAGAGAGACCACATGAAAAAGCCTCTGAGTTCTGCCAAACAACATTTTAATGGTGCTGTCATTAGTGTGTTTTCTAATAGCTAAAATGTGGCTTTAATTGTCTGTGTATGAATCAAATTTCAGTCTGTTTCTGACCGAGTTTCTGATGTAACAACATTCATTTCCCAAGAGCAGCTTTAAATGAATGAGCCTTCACATCAGCGGCTGTTTTTCTTCACCTGTTGTTGTTTCAGACGGCTGAACACTGAGACCACAATCACAACAAAATCCCACGATTCTCCTTTAACTGGCTGTTGATCATCTTCTCTCCTTCATTCCCTCATTTATGAAGTGACACAGCAGCTGTTGGTTCACTCACAGCAAAGACACATCATGCTGTGATTTAAAGGCAGCGAGGTTCAAATTCATTATTTCATCTCTATTAACTCACATTTTTCACATGAGCTCAGACACGTGAACACAACACAAAGTCCACACACATGTTTCCACCTCTGAACACTGTGTTTTCTTCAGGCTGCAGATAAAAAGGCCTGTTTATTCATCTGTGTTCACACACATTTGGTGTGTTTCAGTCAACTTGTGACAAACTGAAACTGTAGTCTTTCATTTGTGATCAGGTGCAGCAGCACAGGAGTGCAGTGCATTCATTGCTGTGCTGTCGCCCTCTGAACGACACTGAATCACCTCAGGATGAACTGAAGTTTTCAGCCAAAACAGCTCAAAAGCCTTAAAGTTGTAGAAACACAGGAGGGGAGAGTGTGACCTGACTTCACATGTTGATGCTGCAGGATGAAATTACCCAGAATGTGACCTCATCTGTGCTTTAATCAATCACATTTCACAGTCTGACTATTCATGTCACACAATTGCCAATAGATGGCCCATTTGCATAAAACATTGCAGTTACATGTGCAGAGTTTTGACATTTGAAGATTTCATTTGCCTTCAAATTGTCTCTTTGAAGAAGATTGTTGTTTCAGTGAGTTAAACTCTGTGCTGTCAGTGTCTCTGTCCATGGAGCTGACTCACAGTCTGGATCAACCATCGATCCAGAACTGGAGCTCCAGGATCTGTCTCTTGTTCACAGTGTGACTTCAGTCTCTGTACGGTCACAGAATAGAATTAGTGTGTGTGGACTGAACAGTGTAAAAAGGCTCTGAAGAGGAAATATAATGAGGTGGGTTTGTTCTTACCTGCAGTGACCCGTCTTTGATTGCAGCATTGTAAAACTCAGAGATAATGTCTGTAATTATAGACTCAGTTGGACCCGTACATTTCCCATGATGCTCTGCGTCACGTGATGTCGACTACTTTAGATTTTTGCTTGATGTTTTGTAAAATGATTCCCACAGCAGATAAAAGCTGCCATCTGCACTCATTACTAACAGTTGTGTGTGTGTGAAGCTCTGCTCATCAGTGCAGTTTGTTGCATTGAACCAGGATTCAAAGCAGAACTAGAACCAGAATGTGTTTCTGTTTCTGTTTCTTCTCAGCAGTTGGTCAGATTGGACTGAATGAAGGGCCGTCAGCTTTTCAGGGTCCCTCCTGTAGTGGGCAGTTTATCAGCTATAGAGAAGCTCTGGACTCTCATTGAGAAGCTGCTCACAGTCAGGTGCTGTGTGGCCTGTGTGTGTGTGTGTGTGTGTGTGTACACATGTCAGTATGTTGATTTGAAAAGTCAAGACAGCAGGGTCCATATAACTACATGGAAGTGTCCCTCTGGCTTTCCCTCAGTGTAAAAGCATCATTTCTACCTCGTAGTGAACATCTGTGTGAATCAGTCTGTGTGTGAGAAGCAGCATCTCCTTCAGTCTGTTGATTCAGCTTCACTCTGCTCTTTCTGCTTCTCATTGAAGTGAACAATCTGCTCTCATTCTTCTTCAGTCTGTCAGTGCTCTTCATCTTCTGAGCATCATTCCAATCACAGGTAGCTGTTCCACCTCTTCTGTCTTCCTCTAACAAGGCTGCTGATCGTTTATCATCGCTGCTGTGTTTGACAGAGACGCTTCATGAGAGAGAACTAAGTGGAGGAAATGAATTAGAAAAGCTCCCTCATGAAACGTGAATCAATTTGTCACCATGAACAACGACTCTCACAGAACATGTTTGTACTGGAGTTACTACAGTAAAACAAATCAGGAAGTCATTTATTCCTCTAACATCTGACTTTGTTCCATGTTTCTTCTGTCAGACTGCAGCTGGCTGAGTGTCAGCATACAAAGACTCCACAGAGGAAAAGTGAAGCAGCATTAGTTTGTCTCAGAGATCAGCATGTATTACCACTGTATGGTCCTTTGAAAGTGAGGAGCTGCAGGAAGATATAATGAGTTCAATGCTTTGGCTCGTACATCCCGAGGTTGAGGACAAACTGAACTTTTCATAGTTCTGATAACAGCAGCTTTAAAATGTAAAGTGCCTGAAAGGTTGTGCTTCAGTTCATTGGAACATTTCTGGCTATCAAGGATTCGGCCTCAGTGAGAAGGAGAGTGTTAAAGATGCATTTTGTGTGATTATCAAAGACTTTGAGGTCAGATTTCAGAGAGAAATGACCTCTGGCAGATTTCTTTTCTCAGAGGGAATTCTCAAACATGTGTTGGTGTTGGCAGTGGAGAGCAGATCATATTTCATGTGGCCTGAACCAGAATCATAGTGAAGATGTGGGAATTGCTCAGGATGGAGAATATCTGCCTGAAGAGGCGCTGAAGCTCTCAGTCTGCTGTTTTCTTGAATGTTCTCTGCCGTCTCTCCTGTGAACTTCCTCACCTCTGACTGGATTTGTCCACTGAGGCAGCAGAATAAAAGGTTCTTGTGGGGACAGATGGGCTGCAGGTGTCTCTCTGTTAGGGAGCAGGTCCATCACTTTACTGTCCACGCTCAGATTATGGAGGCCTTGACTCTCCAAGAGGCTGATTGAAGTTTCCTGTCTGGTGTTTTCCAGATCATCAGGACATTGTGACCAATTGATCCACACATGAGAGTTTGTGAAGCTCTGACTGGCCTCAGAGTGACAATTACACTGTTGATGATGGAGAAGAGAAAAGATTTTACAGTCTGTCTTCTCTCTGTTCTCTCTTCTAGGTAAGACGACCGTGTGTGTGTGTGTGTGTGTGTGTGTGTGTGTGTGTGTGTGTGTGTGTGTGTGTGTGTGTGTCCTGCTGGCTGGATGAAAAAGACTCGACCTCCTGCTTTATCGTCGTCCTCAGAACTGACAGTAAGAACAACTCTGATATTTCTGAAAAGTCAAAGGCGATTGTTTTGGATCAGCTGATGATCAGCTGATGTGATCTTCATGAATTTCGTGTCTTGTCAGAAACTCTCTGAATAGAATCTGAATCTCTCCCTCACTGTCTGTTCTTTCATGTATCTTCCCTCATTCCTGCCTCTGAGCAGATGTTCCTTTTGTTCTTGTTGTTCTCTCGTCTTTGGCCAGTTTTCCACCAGCCACCATCACAACTACTTCCTGTTGTCGTTCAATGAGAAAGAAGCTTTAGAATGAGGTGATGCTCCACTGATTGCTCTCTAATTAAACTGTGATGAACAGGTTGATGTAACTGCTCAGAGTCCTTCTGCTCCTCTTGCTGTGGCTCTGTGTTCAATAGCAGAAAGCTGGTTGAGGCAGAGCTGCTGTCTCTTTAGTCTGAGATCTTCTTGGTTGGTTTCCTGCTGTCTTGTGTTTTGTTTGTGTCTGCAGTCTCTCGTCCAGCTCTCTGCCTGTTGCTGCTTCACAGTTGTGGCACTGAGCAGTGAAACAGACTCAGTCTGTTGCTCGTATGGACACACATGCCGGAGCTGTGAGTGTCTGTGAGGCAGCAGTCTGTTTGGAACTGTCCTGTGGTTCTGAGAGACTGCTGATGGATTGAGACATTAGACTCTGAGATGTTTGAGTTGCTTCAAACTGATAAAAACTGGGATCTCTGCTGCTTTTTGTTCTTGCGTGGATCTGTGAGTTCTGACTGGAGCTCTGGAGCCAGGCACTAATGATTAGCCAGCATTAATAACTGCTTCCATGGAATCTAATTCAGTTGTTCATTTTTGTCCTTGTCTTTCTAAACATGATCTGTGTGAACAGAGAGCTTGGAAATGGGCTCAGCTGTTTCTTTATGGACCTGCAGGTTTAGTTTGCTGGATTGTGGCTTTACCTTCTGAAAGCTGAGCATGTTGCACCTTTTTATGAGCTTCTAACACATCAGGGGTGTCAACCGATGTGTCATGCATCTCAAAACAGGTTTTTGTTCCAGCTGCAGACCACAGCAGGTGATTTCACTGATTCCTTCTTCTTTGGCTGCTTGAAGGTGTGATTATCAGCTGTCACAGGGTGAGAAAAACACAATCACTGCAAGAGAAGAACAGGAAGCATGTTTTATTCTGACAGATCCACGTTTAGTCAGGAAGGGTTTATTCACCTGAGGAATGTGTGGATCTGCACATCAAACCTCTGATTTTTGGAGATGTGAATGAACACTGACACACACTGTGCATTCACACCACTTTAGGCAGCAGCACTTCACACTGAGAGTCATCTCAGACCATCAATATGCTGCCAGACATCTTGGCCCTGAAAAGTGTTTATTTCATATTCATTTTTGTTATTCAGTTCATGAACATGTTAAGCTAGTTGTGCTAACCGTAGCTAAATGCTAACCCTTTGTTGTGGTCCAGCAGCAGTTGCAGCATCATGTTTGCCTTTGAACTGAAACTCTGATCATTTGGTCTTTTTACTGTCTGTCGTCTCTTCTTGCTCTTCTTTTCTCTTTCCTCCACTCTCAGCTTGTGTGGTCAATACATACGTCAGCTCTTGAAACAACACTGATTATTATCTGTGCACTTGAATTCTTTGAGTAATCGTTTCAGCCGTTCTCTATATTTCACGTCAGACTTCAGACTTTAGTTTTTCTTCATTTTCTTTCCTCTTTGCCTCGAGCATTTTATCTCACTCACTGCTCCTCCTCCTCCTCAAACTAATTACCAGGACCAAGACTCATTTTTTATTTTACCTTTAACCAAAGTTTGCTTCTCAAAGACAATCTGAATGCAGCATAATGGGAGTGACAAATGAGATGGAACTGCAGCAGGACCGAAAGTAATGAAGCCCTGATACATCTATCTATCACTGGAGAGAGACGGAGAGAGAGAAAATAGAAGAGTTTGTGAAAACACAATCAGTGAGATTTCTCCTCTCCCCTCCTTCACTGGCCTGCTGACAGACTGTGTCTGAACATCATGGAGGAGACTTTTGGTGGTCGAGTCTCAGTGACATAAAGAGGAACAAACATCTTCAGCACAGACACACAAAGCGCTCCACATCCTGAAAACTCCTGTGGTGTTTGAGCCAACATGACTTTGTGTGGTTGAAATGGAGTCCAGCGTCTTCACAGCTGTTCTCTCTGCTGCTCTGTGATTGATGGAGCAATTACTCCATGAAGTGGTACAAGATGACATCCTCCCCCTGGTCTTTATGTCAGTCTCCTCAGTGAAACACACCTTTATGATCATCGTTCTGCAGCCTCACACTGTTTGAATCATCAAACGCACCAATCCAACACAATCACAGAACTTAATGTGTGTGGAGGCTTATTTTGTCTTTCTTTGATAGAGACACAGGCACTGACAGGTCTGAGATGCTCATTTAACAACAGAATGCTGGACTTTAGTTGCTGAAGTTGCAGTTGTTGTACTGCAGTTGTATTTATTGTTTGAGCCTAAAACCTAAAAACTTTCCTCGTACATTGTTGATTCCACCTTCCATGGCCGATGACATTCCTGTTCATCAGACTTCTACAGTGTTCCTTTCACATAAAATATTAATTTGAACCTTTGCCGCATACCAGTAGTTCTTGGCTCACATGGTGACTGAATGATGGTGTTTTGTCCAGCTGAAGACACTGACACTTACACACATACTGACATTTCTTCCTCACCAGCACAGCCTGCTGTTCAGGTGGGTGGTAGGAAGGCGCTTGTAGCCATCATGTAAACAGGAGCAGCTGGTCCTCTCACAGGCGTCAGGAAACAGTGTGGCTGTTTGCAGCAGAGCAGAGAGAAGAGCTGGCCTTAACTCCCTGCAGACTGACAGCTCCCTGAGAGTCACACACACTCTGGCTGCAGACAGACTTTAGCAGGGAACAGCTTTTTGTTGGCTGAGAGGAAGCAGAAAGCTCCCATGTGTAGATAATGAAGTTTGATGACTTTGGTGAAGCCTTTTTTACTGTGTGATGGTTAAATGTGATGAGCAGCAGATGGAAGTTAGTGTTGTCTTTTGAGGGATTTTTACATTTCCAGAGTACAGCACAGAGTCTGACAGGACTTTTGAACAGTAATGTTACCTCACAGCATGTTGAGATGATGATGACTGCAGAGAGTCCTGCACATTTTATGCTGAATCACACTGATGCAGACAGACGCATAAATAAAGACATAAACACTTCAGAAAGCCCTGATGTCTAAAGCCATTAGAAATGCAATCTGAATGTGTTTGAGAACGATGAGCTGAGGTCACTGTTTAACACGTAATGGCTTTAATGTCACGCACTGTTGTCTTCCCAGAGAGAACTTTAAATGAGCCACACTGAATGCTTCATTTGCTTTGAGGTCCTTTTAGCCTTTGGATTCAGTGTTAATTAGAGGCCAAATGAAGTGTGTCAGAGAGATTAGAAGAATCTCCTCCTCCAGGTATCACCACCTCCACTAAACACAGCCAGTGTGTCACCAAATGTCAATGTGCCTCCATGAATATTCATCTGAATCAAATTACAATTAATGTGTTCATCTCACTTTACTCTGATAAACCTCATATTCAGCCCAAGTAACTTTCAACAAGGGCCTGACAGGCAAGTTAGAAAAATATATACACATAAAAAACAAACATAAAAAACTCTGACTCTGCAGTAAAACCTACAGCCTGAGTCATATTATATTATCCATCCAGTGGACACCTTCAGATAAACCACAGCCCCTAAAACACATCCTGTTTTAAAATGATTTCCTGAGTTCATACCACTCAGTGCTGACTGGAAACTGAAATAAATAATTGTGAGTATCATAGAATCTCCCAGCAGCAAAGATCAGGACTCGTCCATATTCCAGGACGCTCTGCTCTCAGTCATGTGGGATTGAGCTAAACCTCATTCAACCTCTGATATTTTCTCTTTTTCTTTGGAGACGACATCTCAACTGACATCTATCCATTTTCATCATTATCACTGTATTTGAAAACATCTGTCACACTTTCATCCTTTAAAGTCTGACAGTCAGATTCTGATCCTGAACCTTTTCCTCTTAAATGTCAACCCTTCAAGCTGAAGAGAAAGTTATCAATATCAGCATCAGCATCGTTCATTTGTCAGGTTTCTGTGGACATGTGAAGTGTCATCAGATGTGACAAATGCAGTGTGACTCCTGCTGCAGGATGAGAGGCAGATAAGAAGCAAAACAACACTTTAAAAAGCTGCTCTGCAGCTTTAAACCTGTAGAGAGAGAAGAAGGAGAGTTCAGTCAAGTGTCAGAGAGCAGTGGAGGGAGACAGCAGCAGGACCACCACTGCAGGCCAACATGTCCATTTAGAAAGGCCAAAGCATGTGCTGTGTGTGTACTGTAGACTGGAATGTGTGTTTAATCTTTGCTGAGACGAGGAAAAAACTGTTATATGACTGATGCCAACACAGAGGAGCAGTTTATTTCTCCTGGAAGCCATTACTAAATGGATAGAGGCTGAGGAAAAGGGCTGAAATATGAGGGTCAGTTCAGTTCTCTGTCACAGTTCAGCAGGTTGAACAGCTCTGTCTTTGCTGTCACCTATCAGCTGGAATATGTTCCACATACCTGCTGCAGAAACACTGAGCTGGATTAGACTGTTGGAGCAGGTGAGTGTGACAGGGCAGATTATCCATGCAAATGATTTTCCACATCCTGCTTCTCTCAGCGCACGTTGAACAATGACAGTCAGTTTGTCACTCTGACAGTGGAAAGACTCCTTTTGGCAGCAGATGAATGCAGGAGTTTCTGGTGACATCAAGACATTTGTAGCCAATCTGTGTCTTTGCTGCTGTCATAATCTGCTGATAAGAAGACAAAGACACAGTAATTAAAGCTCTGATCTGAAAAGACACAATTAAAACACAATTAATTGACTATTATCTTCCTGAAGTGAAGGCGCTGTCTGTGCTTCATCACGTCAGCGTTGGTTGTTTTTCACTGCTGAAACTGGAGCTGGTTGTTAGTTCTGATTAAAAAGGTGCTGATGTTGTTGTTCTGTGCTGTTGAGACAGAAAACTCGAAGCTTGAGCTCCTCCAGCTCAGTTTGTTGAAGTGTTACGAAGGATTCTTTTGTCTCTGAAGGGGAAGGAGAGAAATTCAGGAATAATAACAGGAATACATTTTGTTCATGAGGCAGCTGCTTGAATGTTTTTGTGTGAGTACAAACTACTTCATCACTATTACTGTTAGATCGAAATCAGCTGATGGAAATCTTCGTCTTTTTTGTGACGTTTCTAAAGCTCTTCAGATTGTATCAGATGGAAACTCGGCTCATGTTTGACACATTCTGTTGCTTTATATCCAACACATTTCATGCTGTGATCTCACTGTCGCTGTCTCTCTTTCCTCTCAGCCAAAGTAATGATCTGTTGAGTGAACATCTTTCCTCAGTACAGCTCTGATTGTTTGAGTCTCCCACATGGAAGAGTCATTTCCTTCCAAAATGACCTTTGACCTTATTAGAAACTCAGGAGCTAAGTCATCCTCAACAAACTCCCTTCATTTCCTCTGAGCTCCTCAGGCTGCTGTGCTGTAGGACTCTTCAGTGAGACAGACAGCTCTGCTGTGGCTCTGGTTTATCTGCTCAGTAAAGCTGACAGCTGAAGACAGTGTGAGAACAGAACAGCTGACAAAGAGTTTGACAGGAAGAAGAAATGTCTTGTTACATGCAAAGTGCCAAAGGTCAATTACTTTTGGCTTCAATGTGAACTTGTGAAAAGAACTATTCTGCTCTCATATCCCAATCGGTGCCTCTCTGTCTCCTCAGAAGGGAGGGATCATAATAACCTGCAGCAGAGTCACACCTAATGAGATGGATGAACTGGATTACAAAGTGTTTTACAATTTCAAAGAGTGTCCATGACTGCTGTTGACCCCTGCATGGTCAGAAGATTTAATGAAGCTTAGTACCATCCAATCAGAGAAACAGGCAAAAGTCCACCTCATGAAGCCACAGAAATGCTGCGTTTACGTGCAAAATGACAGAGTTTGGTCCAATGAACTCTATAAATGACCTTTATTCTGGGTCAGATTTTGTGAATCTCTGTCTTCACAACAGCGCAAAGGTGAGCATGAATGTGGCTGCAGAGGCAGCAGCACAAGCAGCCAGGATTTTAGAAACAACATTTGAAGTCCATGCTCTTCTTTGTCTTGTCTGTGCAGCTTGTTTGGATCTGATCGTTCTTCAGGTTGATGAGTCAATCCTCTGCTCTGCTCCCTGTAATCAACTGAAACCTCTTGACTTTACACAGATGATCTCCATTGAACTGATTATGTGACTTTTAAAACCAAATGGCAGCACTGGTAATGATTCAGTCTGACTGCAGGGGCTGAATACTGATGCAAACACTGATTTTATATTTATATCTTAAATTAATTCAGATACTTTATCGAGATCTGTTTTGACCATTTTCAGTTTTAGTAACAGCTTCTGAAGTCTTTCTCTCTCTGTTGCTCTGTTCTGGCTTCTTAAACAAAGCTTGATAAGCAGTGAAACTGAAGTCGTGTTGACTCTTTGGATGATTGTAAGGAGACTTGCTCTGCAGTCAGACATCAGAGTTGAAGCTATGTGGAGGTCTATGTCTGCCAGATTCTGTGTCCAGTCCAGTGCACGCTGCCTCACAAACTCTCCTCTTGTTAACTGAAGTGATTCAGCGGCTCTGACACTAAACAGCTGTGAGCTACAGCCAATGGGACGTGGAGGGGAGGCAGCAGATGAAACTCTGCTGCTTTGCTGCAGAGTCAGACCTGAACAGGCTGAGATCTCAGTGAACCTCATCATTATACAAACACTGAAGCTGTTATGACATCGTATATGTTCATGACAGATAGAAATGTTAATTATGTATTTGAATTTTAATGGAGACATTGACTTTTGTCACATAACAACAGAAAACTTCAGTCCTGCAGATGTGGACTCACTGTCATCACGATCCCAAAAATCCCTCCTTTGTCATCTTTCAGTCACGAGTCACAAGAACAATGAATCCTTTTCCAAATTCTGATCAAATTCAGCAGTTTCAGTCACAGAAACTCTGTTCTCTCTCTAACTTTCTCAAAGGAGCTGAATCTATTTTCCTTATCAGTCAGACAGTAAGTTGGAGGAAGAAAAGAGCAGAATGAATGGAAGCCGACACATAAAGGATGAGGAAGGTGTTGAGATGGATTTGAACAAAAGCTTGGCATCTGGAGACGAAACGGTCCTCCTGAATAAACAGAGCTGTGGAAACTGTGGTTTAAGAATTTTAAAGAGGTGATCAGAGAGGGAGAGGTGGAGAGACTGAAGAGGGACAGAAAGATAAAGACAGACAAAAGAAGATGTGAAGAAAGGAAAGAAACAAAGGAGAAAAGAGAAAAGGAATCAGGACGGGCCTGTAGAGAGAAAACAACATTATTTTTAAACTTCATTTGTCTTCTTCTGTGGTGGTCAGCTTCATCTCTTGCCTCTCCAGGGCTCAGCTGGATTATATGTATTTAGAGCTGCTTTCAATGAATAATTCCACTTCAGTTCCACCAGAGAGGACGAGGCGTCCAGACTGCATCAGATATCTGACATTTAATCTCACTTCATTTGAGGGTTTCAGTCTCACACGTGCTGGAATAATCACTTGTTGCCACGGTAATAAGTGGACATTTTCTTCTTCATTCAGACAAACTGCTCAGTGATTTAATGTCACACTCTGACTTCCAGACTTCTGTCAGTGATCATGTGATGTGTGCAGGTGGATCCAGCTCAATGCTGATGAACAGAGGCAGCTGAACTCCCCCTCCGCCTGCGTCCATGACACAGACAGCCTGACACTTCACATATATTCTAGGACTGATGACAACAAGCTCTTTGTCTTCCACTCGTCATTATTATTAAGTTCACCGTCATTATCATTTACTTCAGTTGAGCTATTTTCTCCAACATGTTCTGAAGATGTTAATGTGCTGTGAATGATGAATTGTCCTTTGTTGTATCAGCACATTGTTTCATCTGTCTACTCAGCCATGAGTCTGTTCCTGTTTACACTTTCTTCTTCTTCTGTTTGTGAACTTCAGTGTCGTCTTTCTGTCTCCGTCAGAGAGGTTTGGTCAGAAGATGGAGATCAGTTGGGCTTCTAATGTCTCTCCATGGTGTGAAATGTATGAATGAACTTGAATGAGGAGCTTCACTGTAGTTCAGTCCTTGTGTGGTCTGAAGTTTCCTCTTAATCCAGATTATATCACAGAGATGAAACATTCATGAAAGTCTCATTAGTATTTAATATTCATCATGAATTATTCACATTCTCAAGGCTGGAGGATCTCAAAGAAGAACTGCAGGAAAAATAATCAGTCTGATTAATCATGACAGGAAGAATAAACTCAATATTAATGGACTTTAGTCTGATTGAGGATGATCAGAGAATACATTTCAGACATGGATTAGCTGGAAAATCCAGTAGAGACAAGAAAACCTTGTCTGGACCCCAAAGCATCTTTTAACAGAAGGTATGAGAGCAGAATAAGATGCTCCAGCCGTCCTCTGCTCCCTTCAGTCTGCAGTCTACACTGTGTTGTGTGATGCATCAGTCCTGCTGTGACGTGTGTGAGACTCTGTCTCTCATCTGAGGGGTTTGTTCAAAGCAAAGTCGATTGAAAACACACACAAATCCAGTTTATATCTGTTTGTTGACATGTGTGAGTCCACCACCAACAGCAGCCTCCTGCACCGTTCAACACTGTGACAAAATGTGTCTCTGCACTGAGACATCAGTGCAATGAAATTAGATTTCATGGTTCTCCAGATCTGGAGGTTACCGACACAGAGAGAGAGTGTGTGTGTGTGTGTGTGTGTGTGTGTGTGTGTGTGTGTGTGTGTGTGTGTGTGTGTGTCCGCTCAGCTTTGTGTGTCTGTGTGTGTGTCTCCGCCTCTCAGTATTTGTGAGTGCTCTCTCTGCTGTGACACAATTCACTGTTGGTGCTGATGCAAAGTGGACAAAATAATCTCTGGAAGAAACACAGTGATGATTTCAGCTGCTCAGAGTTCAACTCAGAGATGAACAGTTTGAATTTCATGTTGAGGTGAGTCGTGGTGATGAGGCACGGTACTGAGAGAGGTTTGATGAGTGTCTGTCTGCAGGCTGCTGGGAGAAATGACTGCACACATACAGAGAGATCATTTATATATCTACAAATAAATCAACCACATGGGAACAAAACATCATTCCAGAACAAAAGCACTGATCACCATCGAACCTGACGGGGAAGCTAAAAATAGCAGCGCTGCATTATTCTGTCCACAATAACCACATAATGACTGAACACTCAGAAACACTGAGGACTGCATGTCCAGATGTTCATGTGACGTTCAGGGACTGTGTTGACATTCAGTTGTTGCAGCATGAAATTAATATTTTGGGAGCACAAACTTCCTGTTTGTGAAGTTCCAGCATCTTTGAATTCATGTTCATACTTTCTGTTTTAATTTCAAAGCATTTTTATTTATTTTCTGACAAGTAATAATAAGCAGCCTCCATCAGCTCTCATCAGTCTGTCAGTTCATGTGTCACTGATGAATCACGTGAAACAGGAAAACAGTCAAATAGTGCAGAGAAACAAACAGTGAGCCTGAAATGAAATGGGATTATCAGTGTTTTCATCAGTCATAACTCACGTGTGTGTGTGTGTGCAGAGTGGAGCAGAGCTGTTTTTCTCCTGCATGTCTCCTCACCTGTCTGATCCTGTTAGATCACAACACGTCTGCTGAGCTGATCAACACTGCAGCCCAGCAGATGGTGAGCTGATGACCGTTCAGAATGGAGGAAATGAACATTAAATCAGCTGATAACAGCAGTGAGATCAGCTTTGACCTCCATTAAGCCTTCAGACTCAGTGTCGTGCCCAGAGGTATTTCCAGTTTGGACATATGTGGTTTCCTTTGAAAGCAGCAGAAGGCTCCTCTTCAAATGAACTCTGTTTTATTTTTGTCAAAATCACCATTTTTTTTTTTTTTTTTTTTTGCCATTAGCAGCATCTATTAATGGCAGTACATCCTGATCTCAGCCTCCTCCTCTCCCACTTGTTTTTTCTCTTCATCTCCCACCTGCTCTTTCATTGCCCACTCCTCTACTCTCATTAACAAATGACATCTTTTCAGTGTTAAAACATGTTGTGCTGGTTTTACATGGAAAAATGGACGAATGAGCTGATGATGCATCTGGTTGGAGCTCAGCAGAGACAGTCAGAGGCCCAAAGGTTCGATTGTCAGGCTGAAGAGCACAAGGTTGATGGTCAGATTTCCAATGACCAGATGAGACTATGTGTCTGGAAAAGTAAAATTAGGATAAGTATTTGCTTTAAACTTTAAGTGATTGATTGGACTTCTACAGTCAGACAGCTTTTATTTTGAAATCGGTAGCCTGAGGAAATCAGGCGAGCTGAGTTCCTTTCATTCAGTCCTTTTCAGTGTGTTTTATTTTCGTGATTATTTTCGTTTCATCATCTGCTTTGGTCAGTTGTTTGAACTTTTATTGCCTTTTTATTTACTTTAATACATTATTTTCCTTTTTGTCTTTCCTGTTTTGCATATTTTATTTGCTGCTTTAGTCTCTTATCTGTCAAATTCCTTCTGTAACTTTGCACATAAAACACATGAACACATCATTTCACCCCTGACTGACCCTTTTAAAGGGAGTGTTTGATTGACGGCCATCAGTCTCTCTCTTGCTCTGAGGAATGCTGTTGGCTCCTCTCAGTCAGTGTTCACTGCCAGCTCACACTTCACATCACTTTACACTTGCCAACTTACACCTCAAAGCCTTTACAGACAATCACACTGATGCAGTGTGTATCACAGCTGTGATGGATGCTGACATTTCACTTCAGAGTACCATCTGTACTTCTGTCCAAACCTTTCCCAGATTGTTAGCAGAGGCCAGAAATGCTGCGACAGCTGTGACTGAAAAGTGACTGAACAGAGAGTTTTCAATCACTGACTCATGGCAGCACTTTGGAGTTTGCTTCCAGTGGACTGTGGTCAGTTTGTGTTCCTCCAACTCCAGTCTGTCAGTTTACTGACCTTTATTACTTATTCTTCATTTTCCTTGGACAGTGTTCCATCTGTTGTTGAGGAAGAGAAAACTCCCTCTCAGGACAATAACATCATGTTATTTTAATGAAATTCTAGAGAGCTTCAGACTCTCTCATTGTTTTGATCTTATTTATTTACAACAGAAGGTCTGAAGAAGAAGCTGTTTGTTCTTCTGCTGTGTGTGATATTCATTTCCCTCCACTTTGTACTTTTGGCAAACAGTTTCTGTAAGTCTTGAAAATATGTGGAGATGTGAATGCTGCAGGAAGCTGAACACACACCTCTACACACACCTGATGGATCGGTTATCACTCAGTATTTTGCTGTTTCTGTGGAAGATGTCAGATTCTTGGAGCTTTCTTTCTTTCTTTCTTTCTTTTTTTCTTTCTTTCTTTCTTTCTTTCTTTCTTCTTAGACAACATTGAATTCAATGTTTGATGCTTCATACACATGAGGATCTGTGACAGAGCTGTGAGACCAGTCATGTGAGCGGCTGAGAGAATATGTATTAATCAGCACACCCTCTGATTTATATTCACCTGCATTCAGCCCTTTTCTACTTTGCTCTGCTGCACTGACATGAGCCAAAGAGCAGATGTGCTTGGAGGCGTCCACACAGTCTGTATGCACAGGACGCACCGCTTCACTCTTTGTATCAGAGTGAGACTCCCTGCTGTTCATGGACAGACCACATGTCCATTGTGTTTTCATTTAGCAGAAGAAAAGACATGAATGAGGATTCAACGCTTCTGACAAGTTTCCCTGAAGCCTAAAACAGTTCTTCTCCTTCTGTCAGTCACAGTTCCTCTTCAGAATAACCAGTCTTATAGAAAAGCTCAGCAGGAGCTGTCCGACCACTTCCTGTTGGAAACACCTCCAGAACAGAGTGAACGCAGCTTTAATGGCTCGTAGCTTCATGAGAGTCTGAAGCAGAATGGACGAGTCTTGTCTTCTTGGGAAGTTGAGCTGAGAGTCTGCAGAGAGACAAACTGATGGAGATTCATGGAGGTCAGAGGTGGAGATCATAGATGTCTCACCTTTGCTGACTCGTGTTGTTTTGTTTAGCTCTTGTTTGTTACGTTGTTTTCTTGTTATTTTGATTCTTCTTCATTTCTTCTGTCTTCAGTTGGGCCGAGGTTTGATCCAGGGATAAGCAAAGTGTTCATTTCAATCCCAGCATGCTCGTGGCTCTCAGTGCATCATGGACAGTGAGCTGTTACCTGCCTCAAACTCTGCTGCTCTCACTGTAAAAACACTGATGATCAGAACTTGATGGTCCTCCTCTCACAAGCAAACACAGCACGAAGACAAAAATCTCTCAACGCCTCCAAGTCGGCCCTGAGGTTCTGAAGTTCTCCTGAAAGAACCACAGAGTTTGAAATGTGCTCAGCTCACAAACACACAGACATCAAGACAATCTGACTGAACATCCTGAGCTGGAGGTTTTCTCACTGACTGCAGAAGCTCAGTCAGAGAACAGAAACTCTGCAGGCTGGAAATGAATTATGAGTGAAGACACCCAGAGGTCAGAAGCTTTGAACCTTGTGTTCAGTCTAAGAGACGAGAGGACGAGACTGTGGAAGGTCAAGATGAATTTTCTGCCTAATGAGGGACTTTAACGAGCTGTTTCTTCATCTGCAGTGATCAGTTTGTTCTACTTCAATCTACACGTGTTAACAGTAACAGATTGAAGTGGATGGTAGATCTGAGGGCACATTCACATGAATCTCATGTCAACTGACTGATTTTGGTAAAACACAATGTGAAGAAAAAAAACAAAAAAAAACATGTTGGCAATTTGTTTTCTTCCAATACATTAAAGCTGCCATCTGCCCACAACAGAGTTCCTCTTAACAGTCATCTGTGGAACATTTGTCTGCATATTTATGGAATTTGTTTCATGGAGCCTCGATTCAAAGCAGATTTAATGAGCTTTCTGTGTACTGCTCCATCTGTATCTCAATACATCAGGTGTGTTTATGCTGTGTACAGTGTGTGAGTCACCCACGACTGAGGCACATGTTCAGTGTGTGATGGTGTTACAGTGTGTTACACTGGATGACATGAACTCACACACTGTACAGCATCATGAATAATGTGGATGTCGGTGCAGTTCTCATTTCCATCACATCGTCTCACTTCTCTGACTGGCGGCAAACTTTCTTTTTCATCATATTTATTTGGTGATTCCACTGAACCTTTGTGTTGTTTCTGCCTTTGTGTTGCTGCTGCCACATTATAATGAACACACTACCTTCTCCTCTGAGTCCAAAATGCAAGTGAGCCGTGTGAAACGAGAGGGGAATGTCAATGAACTTTCCCACACAGTCTACCTGCACCTGAAGGTCTCATGTGTTGAAGCCCCACAGAGGGAAACTGAAAGCAAAACAAATGATCACAGAATGAAATGGAAAATATGCCGGCAGCACAAGTCTGCCTGTGTTTAATTTAACTCCAGTTCTCCAAGTAAACCTTCATTTCTAGCTCACAGACACACTGCACTGCTGCCTCCTCACATAAACTGCTTCTCTGCTAATGAGCTGCTGCTCCAGTTGGCAGCCAAGCTGGAGGAGACTTAAGTGAGAGCTGATTGGTCAACGACACGTTGAGTGTCGCTACCACAAAATCAGAATGACACGAACAAGAGGAAGCTGTTTATAGCTGGTTCCACTGAGGAAATTACACCACTAATATAAGTAGTTTTTACTGCCCTCAGTGCACATCACAGGATACTAACAAGAGCAGAAATATCAGGAATTTCCAGACATGATCTGCTCTACACACACACACGCACACGCACACACACACACACACACACACACACACACACACACACACACACACACACACACACACACACACACACACACACACACACACACACACACACCTACCTGCCTGTATCCCTCTTGAATCCACAGCATTTTCTGTTCTCTCCCTCAAAGATGTCTCATCATTCGGCCTGAGACAGACTGGATCCTCACTTTGATACTTTCTGCTTTAATATTGACAGGTTTGGTAAAAACAGCTCATCCTCACACTCCCCATGTCCAAACCTTCTCTTACACATTGATTATTGATCACCTGATCACCTGTCTCACGTCAGTACCCGAGATGAACTCTCACCTCCTGACACAAAATGACAGTTTCCAATGGACAACTGGGTCATTTGTAAATGATAAATGTCTCAATTAAAACTTTTTTTTATAATTATTTTTCGTATTGATCAGGATTGTTCAGTCTCGGGTTTCTTCTTCCACTCAGCTACAGTTGCAGCCAAACCATGATGGAAAGTTGGCAGATCTGATCAGTGGACCAGTCTTGGTCTGATGCCACCACCATCAGCAGCATTTTGTCCTCCATCTTCTAGCTGGCAGCTGATGGTGGCTGGTGGTGCAGCGCTCAGCAGTGCATTTACAGCAGGATGCCACAAGCTTTTCCTGCTGTATGTCACCTCCACCTGGCTCACTGTGTGCTTCAGTAGCTTCATATATTTGCTGTCTTTGTCTTCAGGCTGTGCATGTGTCTCAGAGGTCACATGTTCACAGATCTTGTCTCATCATGGCTCCACTCACAGAGCTCATCTGGCCCTTCTCAAGGAGCTGAGAGTTCAGACAGTCGTGTCTCTTTGTCTACTACATGAGCGTACTACCTGGAATATCATGAGAGATATTGGTCAGGGTGTCGACACTTTGACTCTGGCTGCTTGCCAACATCAGCCGAGTGTGACTCGAGAGAAAAACAGGAAGAGAAAAAAGAGCTCTGCAGCTGATACCATGAAGCTCCTTCATGTTGCTCTGCTGCTCCTCAAGCTGACTGACGCTTGTTGTCTGATATTTCACTGCTCATCAGGGCAGCATTGATGCCCTTTTCTGGAGGATTCATCCAATTAATTTGGACAAATTAAACTTTGTCATCTTAATGAGAGATTTGTTTGCTTGTTGAGTTCACAGTGAGAGACACAGAGACAGAGAGACAGTCAGGGGAAGACTGAGTGTCAGAGAGCTGTGTTTTCTTTGCATCCTTAATCTCCTCACGTCTCCATTAATGAGTTCACAGTCCCAGAACACTAATGAGTTGTTTTGACTGCTGTGTTGGAGTGAAATAGGACACACACTGTAGTCTTCATCTGTTAAACATGAGAGCCTCACCTACACTTCCACTTTAATGAGTAGAATCATGTTTCTGCTCCAGAAGCATCCAGGTATGTCTCAGCTAATAACACACCAGCAGTTATTTTCAGTGTGTGTTCTGTCAGCAGTGTGTGTGTTTAAACACTGTGTTTCATTTGTAGTGTTCGTCATAATGTCTGTAAAGACAATGGACTCCACCACTGGAAATCCAAATCATGTTGAGTTAATGCTGATCAGTGTCACACCATGAAACAAATATCAGACTGAGAGATTCACCATCATGATGTGTCATCACCCACCCACTCACACACACTCAATTATTTCATTACACACGTTATTAATTGTGCCTGATGACAGCAGGAGATTGGGAGTAATCAGTCAATAATCAGTCATTTAATCAACAGGCTTGAAAGGCCGGTCATCCAATTACCTGCTGTGGTGTCACAAATGAACTTATGGGATGTGTGTTGAATACCAAATGGGTGGTGCAGAGAGCAAGGAGGCATCCAGCTGTGAGACAGAGGAATTTGTTTCAATACTGCATCATTAATGCATCAGTGGATCAGCTCATAGCAGCTCACACATTGAACTGTAGCTCCTGAGTGTTTTCCTTTGGAGGTTTTCAATGCACACTGACTGGGAGGAGACACGGAGGTCGTGGAGTCCCCAGGAGGAGCTGGAAGAGGTCCAGGATTTTGAGAAAGTTTCAGATGTGAATTAAAATTGTGAACTGAACTTTTGATGAACTCTCTTTCTTTATGTGTGAGTTTAAACTGTTGATGTAGAAAAACTGTTGAGGAAGAAGAGATGGTGATTGTAACCTTTGTTCTGCAGATTGTAGTTCTTATATTCATACTGGAAAATGTCCTGTGTGCTGCTGCGCTGCATGTAGTCGCTCGTCCTTTAGTCTGGTCGACCTTTGAATCAAAGAGTGGAACTCTGTGTGAAAGTGAATGCAGAGCCGACAACATGTACCTGCAGCAGGTGTTCAATACTTCATTTAAAGAAACCATTATTTATTAATAGGTTATTCCATAGATGAGCTTTAACTGATGTCACCACACAAGTGAAGTGATGCATCACACTGAGTAGTTACTCAGTAATCCCTCATTACTTCCTGAATATCTCACCATTAATGACCATTCTTTTGCCCCTCGAGTCAAACAAATGCAGAATGAAGAGATACGAGGATGCAGAGAGCTGCAGAAAGACTCCGAGTCAGAGAAGATAAAGTGAAAGTGATAAAGAGGGAAAACTTCTGCTTCCATTTATTCCGTCTCCTGTTGACTTTTGTAATTGAATGTCAGCATTCATGCAGCTCTTCAACTGCAAGCAGCTCCACCCTGACAGGTGTGCAGGTGATGGAGCGGTAACAAAAGAATCACAGTGATCGATCAGCAGCTCAGCTGGACGTAATCAGGAAATCTCTTTTACCTGACACACACTGAAGGTGTCAGTCCAACATGTGACACCCACATACAAATATATCAAAGTGAAGATGACAAAGCTGAACACAGGCAGGATTTATTGCAGGGCTGCTTGTTCTGAGCTGCATCAGTTTGTATCAGTGCACCTCCTTCACTT
This sequence comes from Chaetodon auriga, assembly GCF_051107435.1. Lineage (NCBI taxonomy): Eukaryota > Metazoa > Chordata > Actinopteri > Chaetodontiformes > Chaetodontidae > Chaetodon > Chaetodon auriga. Next base: position 20,631,784 of record NC_135080.1, read on the forward strand.
TCCTGTCAAACACACTGATAACACACACGGAGAAAGCCTTGGGAGTAATTGGGTGGAAAATAATCTAATTTTCATGTTACTTACACACACACACACACACACACACACACACACACACACACACACACACAGACCTCCTCCATGGGCTGTCAGACTATGGCAAGACTGAAAATCTCTCAGGGGAGAAACAGATGCTGGGAGACACACACACACACACACACACACAATCACAATATCAAATGAAACAAGCAAACATGTAACAGCTGACCTGGAGCCTGCAGTGTGAGTTCATGTGATCTCTGATGTCTGTGCTGAAGCTTTGTATCCAGTCAGTCTGCTGTCAGACTGAGTCAGACTCTCTGTGTTTGACTTTGCTTTGTTGCTTTGTTTTTGTCTGTGGGTCAGGTTCAGCTTCAAGGTTCCTACAAATATTTGTGTCAGTGCACAATGGACAGAAATAATCTCCAGTTATCTGCAGTTGCTTGAGTTTAGGATTTGAGTGTGAAGCTGATGCTCTTCCCTGGATCATGCAGCCTCGTCTATATGCACAGTAAAACACAACGTTTGGAAACTTTCTATTCCACAACTGTTCCACTATTATCTGCTGAGCAAGTGTGCAGGAACACTTTCTAAAAATACCACTGGCTCCGTGTGAGCATGACTTTTTATGAATTCCTCGAAAAACAGAGAAAAATGTGATCTCTGTTCAACAAGTCTGCACCCCCTCTGTGGATATGAACTGATCTCCACATGGCACAAGCTGGCATTTTGTTCACTGCTGTATTTGTGCTGCGTTTGTGCCTCCCACTGTGAGTTCAGCTGGATATCAGAACACAGGAGAGTCTGACTTTGACACTCGTCTGTAATCTGTGCTTGTTGTTGGTGGAGATAGGATGCACATGTTGCAGTGTGGAGGCTGTGTTCAAGAAAACGAGGCAGTGATGTTGAGCACAAACAAGCGGTGAGAAGCAGCTTAGAAATATCCAGTCATAGACAGCACAGAGATCGCTGCTGTTTGTTGGAAATTGGAGTATCAATGGATTTGAAAGACAACAAAGGAGACATATAGGAAGTGAGATAAAGCCTTAAATCCCCCCATTGGAAATAAACAGACACTGACACAAACACAAAACAGCTTCACATACTTGTTGTGTGCCAGAGGCTGTGAAAACTGAAACGATCAGCTCCCAGCTGAAGCCCATGAATAAGATGAACAAGCTCTTTAGTTCATCTGCTTCTTCCAGTCAGCCTCCGAGTGAAAGCCTCCACAGTGGCTTCATTCAACACAGGCTGTGCTGAGCTCAACAGGCCTTACCTACAGCCTCACTGATATGGACCTGGTATTTACAGAGAGAGAAGAAGTCCAGCTGCCCACTGACTCTGCTGCTCTGTCACTGAGCCTCCTGAAACATAGAAGAGCCTGATGATGGAGGAGCAACAGGGACGGACTGATTTCCACAGATTCCTTCTTTACCTGATGGACGACAGTCATTGACAGAGCAGATACTGAGGAGGGAAACTCAGCTGAACAGAAACAAACATTCACAGGACGGTTCAGAAGATGACCTCCACCTGAACCTGAGTCAGACATTTCAGACCTCTTTAGTCTGTCTGAAGGGTTTCACAGAATAATTTGCTGCAGTTTTAGACATTTGTCTGTTTCTGTATCAGCTGAAAATATAAGATGCAGTTTGTTCTTTCCGTTTAGAAATACTTCACGCTCTCAAATGGAAGTGAAGTGTCACGAATGAGCTCTTCAAATGTTGTTTTCGTCCTTCACTTCTGACCTGTGGGACATCTTGTCTTTCTGCTTTTACATATGATTGTTATCAGCAGCTTTGTGTGCTGACTGTGGATGAAAAGTCAAAGGACAAAGTCAAGAAGTCCACACTGCTGTTGATGTGAGGGATTTGAGAGACGAAGAAGAGCGTAGAAGGAGATCCATGAGGATGAAATACTGAACATCCTTCATGCACTTCATGTCTCCTTCAGGACAAATGTCAGCACTGCAGACAGATGGATGAACAGAGGGATCAATCCTGGTGTTTTCTGTGGGAATGTGTCTTTCTTCCTGTTGGTCCTTCCTGGTCAATGTTTGCATTAAGCTGAAATGAAAATGATCAGTGTGTTCTTTAAGTCTCACAGACAGAGAGCCTTGCTCAGCACATTGAATCGCTTCTCTACTGCACTCTGGGAAATTGGTTTCCTCCATCAGCAGGTGTTACGTGTCTGTGTCTGTGACGAGCAACAGCAATAGGTCCCGATCACTTCATTTACCTCCACATTTAATGAGAGGTTCAGAAACAGTCAGTGAGTGTGGATGGAGTGAAAGGATGCAAACATATCAGCTGCTTTCTGGATTCATGAGCTGCTTCATGTCTCTTTAACAAGCAGCAGAAGTTTTTGATGTTTGGCTCCATCAGTTCACAGTCGATCAGCCTCACAGTTTCCTTTGACATTGTTTTCATGATCAGAACAATATCCACTGCTCTGCTGTCCTATTATTCTGGATGCAGTCGGTAACTTTCCATGTGAAAGCTGCAGGAGTTTCCTGGTTGCAGATGGATGCAAATCCTGTCCCTGCAGCAAATATTGGGGATTATTATGAGCATACTATTATGTCCATATCAATGTATGCTAATCCACTGTCTGCACACACACATACACACTCTCTCACAGCATCTGAACAATACAGACATTTATTTGACTTTTTCTACATCTTTTATTCAGAATGCCAGAGAGACACAAAATACTTTAAATAAACAAACAGCTGAATGCTGAAAGCTGTTTCTCACCAACTGCAGACGCCAAGATCCGTCTGACAGACCTGATTTAAATGGCAGTCACATATTTCACATGTTAGCAGTCAGGTGTTCCATTAAAGCAGGAAGTAAACATGGGAAATTAATTTAGCATCAATAGTGTCAGTCAGAGAGAGAAGGAGAGTCTGTCTGTCAGCAAGAAACACTTTTTACATCATTTCTCTTCATTTCCATTCAGTCACATGTGAGACTGACTGGGTTTACATCATTTCACTTTCCCTGAAACGTTTGGCCAATTAAATGATTTCCAGTGTGTAAAAGACACAATTATCATATCCTGGATTATTAAATAAGGATTTCACATTCAGAATATCAATAAATACAGATGCAAATAATGAATAAATCATATAAACATATTCTGCCTGTAGAAATGGTTCCTGTGCCTCTGAGCACGACTCAGCACTCAGTATAAATACACAATGCAGGTTGTTGTTCATGTGCAGGTGTTTGTTACACAGCTAACAGGCTACAGAGGAAACACTGCTGCTCTGGCACTGATAACTGTGTGTCTTTATTAGTGTTAACACAGTGCACATGTGTGCAGACACAAATTCATCAAAAGTCTCTGCAGCTCTTAAAGACGACTGACAGGAAAAGATGCACATGAGGGAAATGTGGATGCAGTTTGAGAGAGTTGGGACGTCCCCACTGACTGGGGGACAAGAGGCTGGTATCAGTGCTGATGAGGAAAGTGAGAACAGGTGTGCAGGTGGGAGGAGATGTCAGGTGACCAGGACTGATGAGAAAGTCTGAGGACATCTAGTGGAGAGCTCGAGGATGGCAGGTCTGTGGAGTCTGATGTCAGAGTCACCATGGACACTTTTATTGTCACAATTCGTTTGTTTACTCGTGTTCTGGAGCCTTTAGTGGCTCAGCAGTGGAGATAATGTGACACTTTTTAGCCTTTACTGAGCACTTTGGTGGCAAAGAGTGACGTCTGTCTGTGCTGCAGATCAGATCAATAAGGTCTGACTTGACAAGGAAACACAGAGACACAGAAGGACAGTTTATTGGCTTCACCAGCAGCCCTGGTCTTCACTGCTCAGATAACTTCTTGACCTCAACAGGACACACACACACACACACACACACACACACACACACACACACACACACACACACACACACACACAGCCTCACAGCTCTAATTTGATAGGAATGCCCTCTCCACCACACTCACAGATAAAAACAACACTCTGTCTGCTGTTTGAGTGACAAAGATGTTCAGCATGAACACGGAGAGCGTCCTCCATCGCTGACATGTTGTTTACAAGGACATCAGACATTTGAATGATAAATGTGAAGGACAGAGACTGAGTGAGGACATACAGAGGAGACAATGAGCCGCTTGTCCAGCATGATTTCTGCCTTCTAAGATGATCAATGAGTGTGATTTCTGATTCTGTTTATTGTTGATATCTGAAAAATCTAATAGAAATTCAGCTTTTTCAAAACTGGTAGCATCTCTGAGAGCAATAAAACAACAACAAACAAATCAGAGAGCAGGTCTCAAAACATTTGTGACTGTAAAAACCATCTGTGGTTATTAAAGTGAGAGCAGAAGGACAAATGAATGACACCTACTTTGTATGTCAGAGGGGAAAAAAGATCAAATTGAGATTTGAGCTTCACAGTCTTGTTATTGAAAAAATAATGAAGGAGTATTTTCTTTGAGCAGTGGAACAGATTGAATATGGAGGCACCGTGAGACATAATAGCTGTTTATGAAAGAGCTGCTGGTGTCAATATCATGTGCTGATTTTTAGAAGTCTTGCTTTAATAAGAATCTTCTGCAAAGTGAAAACAAGTTTGTGGAAACACTGAGTTAATCTGAAGCAATTGAATTAAAATCTATCTATCTATCTATCTATCTATCTATCTATCTATCTATCTATCTATCTATCTATCTATCTATCTATCTTCTTTCTGCAGCTCTGTAATGGTTTCATGAGCCTCCAGATTGACCTTTGACCTTCTTATAAACTCCTCGTGGAGCTGAAGCTTCTTCAACAAACAGCTGAAGTGGTGCAGGCGCTCTTCTTTCTCCTGAACAGTCCAGCCTCACTTCATTTCCTCTGAGCTGCTCAGGCTGCTGTGCTGCAGGACTCTTCACACTAACAGCTACAGACACGTCTGCTGTGGCTCTGATTTGGCTGTTAAATGAAGCTGTTTGACTGTGGATTTAAACAGCCTGGACTTCCTCGAGGAGACCAAGTGAATCAGTGTGTTCGTGTTGAAGTGAAGAGGAGGTTCACCTCTTTGTCCTCTTTGAGCCGCTGCAGAGGTTTGTGGAGATGAAGACACTGAATGTTGTTGTGATGTTTGCACAGATTACAACACAAAGTGCTTCAGCAGAAAATACACAACAACAAAAGGAGCTTCTGAAAGCTTTCAGTGGAGCTTTTCCTGGCTGACGCTGCATGTTTCCACTGTTTTTTTTTTTTCTTGCCTCTCTCCTGTCAGAGAGGTTGTGAATAATGCTCAGTGTTTAGCTCTTGAATCATGCTGTAGTACTCTACACTGAATCAAACTTTAATTAGACTCATACTGAGAACACAAACAACAACACCCACACTTGCTCTCTCTCTCACACACACAGACACACAGACACACAGACACACACACACACCTGCATCATGTTGTGGGTGCTGTGCTACACAGGCTCTGCTGTTGATGATCAGGGTCGTGCTGGCTGTGTTGTGGGTTTGGCCACAGTGTCAGGAGAGGCTTCAGGAGTGGATGTGATGCTCAGAGAGGTTCAGAGAGACGCAGCAGGCAGGAGGCGGGAGAGAAAACCACAACATCAGGAGCTGTTTTCTTTGCCCAGTAATCACACATGTGATGCATTTATTGATTTTTTCATCATTGCCTTCATCTTTTCTTACAGCTAGAGGAGAAAAACTTTGTCAGGACACACAGGAGATTCAGTTTGTTCTTATTTTCAGACACTTATTGGCCCATATTTTATGTGAATGTGCATCTGTGTGTGTGTGTGTGTGTGTGTGTGTGCATGAGTGATTTTTCTCACAGCTGTTGTGTGTGTCTGTGTTACTGTAGATACTCCTGACTGTCCATCACCTCCAGTGTGTTTGTGGAGATCTTGTCCTCCATCTTTGAAGCTCAGTTCACCATCGACAACATCACAGAACCCATCTGGTGCTCATTTTCTGCTGTTTTCTCAGCATTACGATGGAACTGATGTTCTTAGTGTGCTGCGATCGGGTCCAGACCACCATGACACTGAACGGGATCAGCAGTATAAAGAACTGGTGGATGATGTTCTGCTGGATTTGTGTTGAGCAGGAATTAAACAAGAGAAATGCAAGTTTATGTCTTTTTTATTGTAGCTGAGGGAAACAAACTGGATCCTCAATTGGAAATAATTCTGCTGTATAAAAAAAGGGAAAAAGGTAATTTTGAAAAAAAAAATACAATTTGCAACATTTTCAAAGCTGCATGAGGTGTTCATCCAAAACAAATGACAAATAAATGGTTGAAAAAATCCTTTGTTTTTCAGCCATGTTGGTTAATTGTTGTACATGATGTGAATACAGTCAGCAGAGCAGTAATTTGGTAAAAAGCCAGTTTGCCTTTTACTCAAAATTCTAATGCCGGCTGGAGAAAACATCACCTCGATTACTGTGTGAGGCCTTTAAACCACAGAACTGAGCAGAACAACAAACATCAGAGTCGATCTTACTCCATCTTTTGTGATGTCATCAAGCTCAGACGTGTCACTGCAGGTCGTCTCATGTTGCTCTCCAGTAGAAATGATCCTCAGTGTCCTCAGTGTGTCTTTCTCTCCTGTTTGTCCAGTATGTTGCTGCTGAATCTGTGACTGAACATCTTGTTATAGATCAGTGTTGTTGACACTGATTCAGGTTTTGTGTTTCCAGGTATTCTCCTTTATTTGTTCACTGTTTGGCAAGATTCTGTTTCATGAGCCACTGCCAAGGTTACACACCCACACACACACACACACACACACACACACACACACACACACACTGCTACGTTACCAGATGTTACCCAGCTGGCTGGCAGAAAGATTCCCACCACTGAAGCAGCTGACTGGCATTAACAGCCTGTAGCCACGGCCAAGGACAAGGAGCAGCCTGTCACAGCAGAGAGGACAGGATGGGACCAGTGAGGGAGCAAAGAGCCATAATCTGTCCCAAAGCTCAGATACAAGATCAAAAGATACAAACAGCAAATCTAATGGAGTCACATGTCAGCAGGTTTGTTGGCCTTGTGTCTCTTTTGGTCCACTGATGATTCCTCACTCTGCACTCAGACACATACAGGAACATGTTTATCAAAGCTGATGTTTGTCTGTAGGAACACATTTATCTCTGCATCAGCACATCAAGCAGTGTTCGTTTTCATCCACAAGTGTAGGTCTCAGAGTAGGTCCAGTCGTTCCCTCTTCAGCCTTTCAGGCAGTAATTCTGGCAAATAGACTGATTCAGCGGCTTCACTCTGAATAATTTCATGCTGTGTTTCTGTTTGGAAACAAACATCAAGGGAAAAGAGGTAGATAGACAAAGAGCAGCAGATACTCTGGGTGTGATTGGCTGCTGGAAACTGGCCGTAGAAAGAAAAGTGTGATCCACTCAGATAACAGCTCCACAGCCCACTCCACTCATTAACATGGTGACAGCTGTGAAGGGAAATGTGCATGTGGAGATCAATGAGGATTTGATCCAGTTCAACAGTTTCCCTCCTGACGTGATTATTATCATTATTCAATCTCTTTTGAATAATGATTATCATCTTTAGTAAATCAGACATCAGATCACAGCGTGAGATTTCTCACATTATCAACAAGGAAAGAGAAAATAGCAGAAGATTTGACACAACTCGTCATGACAACATTTCTACACACTGAAGAGAAATAAGAGTTTATCCAGATCCCATCAGGATCTGCACTCTGGACTCCTTCAAACTTCAACTTTCTCTCAAATCAGAGGATCTGGCAGCTGTGAGGATTTGCTGTTTGCTGCACTAAAGCAAAAGACTAACAGCCTCAGCGTTTTTCAGTCCAGAGGCAGATACAACAGCAACATTTCCCTTTTCAGATCCTCATCAGGTTCACCACAGTGTTCGTCACTCAAACTCTGTTCTCTCTCAAACCTTCTGAACGAAGCTGAACCTTCCTTATCGCCCAGAGCAGACAAGAAAAACAGTAGGAGGAAGAAAAGAGCTGAATGAATGAAAGAGCAACAACAAGAAACAGTCAAACTGAAAATTGATTTGAACAGAAAATGGAGAAAATGCTCGACATGCACAAACAATGTGGTGGAAATGTGGTTTATACTTGATAAAAGAAAACATGAAGAGAAGAGAGGATGGGTGGAGGGAGAAAAATCAAGTGAGATAAAACTGACAGAGAGAGGAAAAACAAAAGAAAAGAGAACAAGAAGGCAGAAAGGAAAGAAATAAAGAAAGAAGATGAGAGAGAAAGAGTGTGAAATGTTGATTCATGCAAGTCAGAACAATATTTCCATTTTTCTTCTGTCACAACAATTCATCTGTCACCTTCTGCAGCAAAACCAGTTTTTCACGAGAACTGTTCAAAGTTCAGGTGCAGTTAACCTTTTTCAGCTCCTTTAAATTCAAATAATGTGCACACAGAATAAAACCTGCTGCCAGTTTCCCTGTCAGCTCGATATAGTGATTATCAGTGAGCCCAGAAATGGACCTGAGCAGCTCTGCAGCAAAGAAAAGGTCCCCTGAGTGTCTATAGAGGAGAATTAGTCAAATGTGTGTTTGATTTGACTCGGGGGTCCAGGTTTCCTCTGGGGAAACTTTGACATTTGTCACTTTACTGTGAGCTTTAATGTGTGTGTCTGCAGGAAGTGATGAGGCCACATCTTAAATCCCAAATATCAATATGAGATTAGAATAATCCTGACTCTGCTTAATACAGGCTCGTACAAACAGCATCTTTCCTCTATTATTTAGTATTAATTAGGGATAAATTCATTGTCAGTGCACACATTAGTGTTTCATTAAGTGAAGTCAGTCTTGTGCAAACTCTTCATTCAGGCTCTGTTTCATCTCTCTAATGCTGCCACCCCAGGGCTCTGTTGGATTACATGTATTTACAGCTGCTCACTGAGCTTTTACACTTCAGTTCCACCAAGATCAGCAGGGCCTCTGGACTTGATCACAAATCCAATATTTACACACACCGACTGGGAAACTTCCTGCATATTCATACAGTCGTATGGTAGCAGTGGTTCACACAGAAACTCCAGTGTGGATGTTCCTGAGAGGAGAGAGTGTGGATTATGTGTCAGGTTATTGTCCTTTTGCTTCAGGTCTGTCCTGATGCTGAACGTTAGCAGAGTCATCTGAATGTGCTGAAAGCAAGTGTCTCACAGGCTCTCTGGCTGCAATGCCTTTCAGGATTTCCCATGTGTTCAGGTTAGGCTGTGGAGCACCAGTTCTCAGATCAGTTCATCGGCTTCTATCAGACTTTAGTATCGACTCCACGGCTCTGCTTCTTGTTTTTAAAGCACTAAACGCTCTCGCTCCACAACACCTCTCAGACCTGCTCAGGGCTTATGAGCCAAACAGGTCTCTCAGGCCGTCTCACACAGGCCTGTTTCAAGGATTCAATGAAGTCTGAGGAAGCTTCTTTTCCGTTTAATGCTCCAGTGTGTGCAGTTTGCCACATGACCTCCGAAGTGCTCCAGTGTGGAGCTCATTTAATAGAAAGCTTAAAATGCTTCTTCTGTGTGTTTTTATGTTTGTGTGCTTTGAGAAATATGATATATTTGTGTGTTTGTGTGGACGAGTCGAGGATTGATGAATCCTGAATACCAGCAAAGTTTAATCATTTCCTCTTCCTCCTCTTCCCTCATGTAAAGGGCTCTTGTCTAGACAGTCATGTTGAGCAGCATCATCATCATCATCATCACAGTGATGATGCACAGCAGAGAGACGATGGCCACCACTGGACTTGTTCATGCATCGAGACGTTATTTCCACCTATCTGCTGTGTGCTCCACAGCGCTGCTGGCCACCTGTGTGCTTCACTGGATGCAGCTCACTTCCTGTCTTGTGAGCTGTGTGTATCAAATGAACACTGATCAGGCTGCTGATGTGAACCACAGGCTGCACATTCAATAATTACACGTTTTCAATAAAGGCTGTGGAGTCAAAGTTGATCAGAGTATATTACAGAGGATGTTTAACAGTTTGGTCTTAATGAGTCCCATCTCACCCTCTTCCAGGTCAGTAGGAGAGTCCTTTCACCTTCACTGTCTTGATGATCTCATAGCTGCCAGTAACAGCCTCCATGATTGAATAGAAAATCAGTTTCTTCATGGTTCAGTCATCACAGCAGACGTTCTTCTGTCAAAGCAGGAAAAGCACAGGTGTCACTAGTTTAGTTGATGATGGCTCAGTTCCACTGAGTGTCAGTCAGCACTACAGCAGGGCCCAGGACCTGACTCACCTGGATGAGATGCACTCGTTAGTGACGTCATTAATCACAGCTGTGCTTTTCCTGCTGCGATGGTAAAAAGAGCTGCAAGGGTCCATTTCATCACTCTGTGAGTCGAGTTCACTTTGAACTATTGACTGACATCTTGTTGTTGATTCTTTGTTGTTTGGATTAGCTTGTTAGCTTCCTCAGCTCCCCTTCCAGCAGAAGCCAGCAGATACCTGTGTTAGCCTTGTTACCACCTGAGTGTTGGCCTTGTGTTGGAGCTGACAGGTGAGGCTTTGTGTTATCAGACTGCAGTAGATACTGGATGGTCATTATTTTATACAGAAACCCTCAGGCTGAAACACTGGAGAGATATGTGGGGTTATTCAGAGCCAGTGGCAAAAAGTCAGACCAATTTTATTTCCATCAGCTGATATTACGCATCACAATTTGCCTGCAGGGGGCATTAAAATCTGTGCAGCATTGGACACCCTGTATCCATAGACCCTTGATTCAGAGAAAGAAACAGTTGTCAAAAAAGCTGCAGGGAGTGGACAGAGTGAGAGAGTGCAAAGACAACAGTGAACAGAGGGACACAGAGACAGACAGAGACAAGAAGAGTCACTGAGTGAACAGCTTGAATTGTTGTTATTTTGGGATTTGTTTCTGAAGGGAGTCATGTGGTCTGTGCTGTCAGTGATTTCTGTCAGTGAATGTTCCTGAAGGCCTGTTTTCACATTTTGACTGGTCAGATCAAAAAACTCAGGTGTCACTAATGACACTAACGACTGTCCTGCTCCACTGACATGCAGCCATCGTTAATGTTATTCATTCCACCTGCTGTCTTCCTGTCCCGTTTCAGAGGTTCCTGCAGAGGCAGCTGAGACATGCAGCTCTGTTTAGCAGAAAATATTGGACCCGTTTACACACAGCCTTCACTTTCAAACATGGCTTCATTGGCTGAGCCTCTCATCCCGTCAGCTCAGCTCACTGCAGTCTGCATGCTGATGCTCAGCCATGACGAGCTGATTCAGCCTGACAGGGTTTCCCCTGTACAGAGGCAGCAGTAACACCAGACCTCAATCACTTCTCTTCACTGCCTCACATGACTGTACAGCTGGACTATATAACAGCATGCTGACTGTCATGTCTCACAGACAATCCAGCAGCAAAGACACAGTCCAGGATTTTAACTCAGAAAACTGAAACGACCAAAGTTTGAAGTTCACTCTGATAAAATGTGTTCCACCATGTTTTGTCAGGACAGCAGCAACTGACAACAAAGGATGACAAACAAACACTGTATTTACAGTACACACACACACACACACACACACACACACCAATCCTGATCCAACTTCTGCTGTTCTTGTAACATCTGTGACTGTGCCAACAACAGCAGCCTCCTCCACATTTCAGCACTTGATGTTCCAATGAGACACCAGATGGACACAGTTTGATTTGTCACAGAGGTGTTCAGAGGAGACAATTTCATGCTTTAGCTGACTGTGTGTGTGTGTGTGTGAGAGAGCGTGTGTGTCTCACTATTGTTGTCATGGTGCAAAGTGCTTAAATTTGTGCTGCAGCAAAATAAGAAAACTAAAAGCTTGAAAATATTTCTTGTCCAAATCTTTCCAAGTCTCTGATGGGGTTTGATCGTCGTCTCTCCTCTTTCACGATCTTATAACGTGTTTGAGTCGACTTCCATCACAGCAGTGTTCCAGTAATTGTTCTTCAGAGTTGCACAGAGGCTGAACTGGACTGCATGTGTTTGTCAGAGCGAGGTGAAGAGGCCTTCTGAGGAGTGTTTGTCTGCTGGCTGCTGCTAGAAATGACTGTCAAGTGTTTTTGTTCCTGTCAGTCGATAATCAATAAGATAACATTCACTCAAACCTCCAAATGGAACTTTTTCAAGGACGCACATTCAAGAGGACCAGAGCTTCAGCTTGTTCAGTTCAGAGAGGTTTGAAGAGTCAGACTCAGATTGTTGAGTCTCTTCTTCATCTGTTCTCACTGTTTGTCATCATGTGACTGTTCAAAGCTCCAGCTTCAGTAAACAGATCTCTGAGCTCCAACACTTTCTGATGAAGAGTCAGTGACAAGCAGCTGAGGAACCACCTGTTGAGTTTTTAATATGTGGAATAAAAGGTGATGTTTTCATGTCTTATATGTTTATATGCACATCAGGACAAATCATTCTGAAGAATCCTGAATTTTAATGAACATTGTGATTCAACAAAGACTCCAGTAATACTCTGACACAACACCAACTCAAGGTCCACTTACCTTCTTTTTCTTGAGCTTCCAACCAAATCACATGGTCTTCATCTGCAGATGGACTTTGCTCAGTTGTCATAGAGACAGATTTGTTGACATGTTCGCTCAGCAGCTGTTCTCATTTCATTCAGAGCAGTTTTAGGGATGTTTTGTGCTCACATGATGTTTTTATGATCAAGAATGACCTTAAAGTTTAACTTTAAGACAAGGTGAACAATGAGTGCACCTGCAGCTCCTGCACATGTCTGTGTGTCTGTCTGTCCCTATTCATGACAGACAGACAGCAGCTATCTGTATGGACTGTTTCCAGTCCAGCTACCTTCACTGGAGCAGAGCTGTTTGTCTCCTGTGTGTCTCACACCTGTCTGATCCTGTTAGATCACAACACGTCCGCTGAGCTCATCAACATTGTCGTCCAGCAGGTGGTGAGTTGATGAGAAATGAGATGAGCTTTTCCTTCTATGAGGAGAACCTACAGAGTGAGTGTTGTGTGTGATCACACTGAGCTGCTTCATGTTTGGACTGATTTCCTTCTAATATAACAAATCAGTTCTTTGTAAATGTAGACCAGAACCCTGCAGTCCTCAGTCTGAATGAAGACCACGTCCTCACATGATGTGAACTCTGTGACTCTGTGAAGTCAGTGTTTGTCCTCTTGGTAAACCAGAGGGATGATGTGTGTCCCCTCAGTGTCCAGTCCTTGGTCCTTGTGTCCTGTCAGTGGTTGGACCTCAGCTCTGTCTGTCTCTTCTCCTCCAGACTCCACAGACAGAGCAGCCACACACAGACTGTCCTCCATCTTCTGTCCTTGAAACCAGGACAAACCTTCACGTCTCCTTCAGTTGTGTCTTTGTCGCTGTCCTGCTGTCTTCTTTGACTGATTACAGAGCTTTAAATAGGATCCATCACAGCAGTTTGTTCCTTTTTTACTGAAAACATTCAGAAGTGTCATTATTACATTTATTTAATGCCTCCAGGTGTGAAGATCATCGTGTGAAAGATCATTTGATCATTTTTCCTCATCTGGAATTCACATCATTCATCATGTCTTGACATTTTCTTTGATTTCAGTTTTTCCTAAAGGCTGTGTGCAGATCGGATTTCATGATTTGGCTCCTTGTTTTCATTGATGCATTTCTGGAAAACAGTATTTTGTCACCTTTATGTCGACCTCCTCCACCTCCACTTATTTATTCTTTTCTTCCACCACCTGCTCCTTTGTTCACTCTTCCTCTGCTCTCACTGAACAGTTTGACTGACGTTTCATTCAATTAAGAAATTAAAAAAGTTCATCCTCTTTAATTTTCAGTTCATTCATTTTCTGCTGTGACTTTCATTTGCAGTCATCAGAATCACACGTTCACTTCATCTTTTTCCTGTGATCTAGAAGAAACGATGGAAGAGCTGAGTTTAGTCTTTAGCTTTGCTGGTTCAACAACAAAAGCATCAAAATGATCCTGTTACATGAACTCTGATGAATCACCATTGATGATGTTTGTTCCTCTGTGCTGCTGCAGCTGTGTCTTATTGTGTCCTCGTGCAGGTCTGAGATCAGTTCATCAGAGCTGAATGGAAACTCATCATTTGTCAGTGAGTGGTGTTCAGAACAAGATGCTGTCATCTGTTTCAATAGTACAATAACTGATAATAGCTTCAGTTCCACAAGCTAGAAAACACCCAATCCATTGACTGTAGAGCTGAGAGGACAGAGGAGGACAAAGAGAGAGGAGGAGGAGGAGGAGGAGGAGGAGGAGGAGGAGGAGGAGGAGGAGACGCTCTGTCAGTCTGGGTTTTGTCTTCTATTGACTGTGTTTGAACTGGATTCAGCTCAGACTGAACTGGTCATGTTATAAATCACTTGAGAGTCGACCTCAGTGTTTGAAGGAGGACGTGTGGGGAAGGACAGGACAGAGTTTGATTGGTTGGACATTTGCTTGATTGTTCATTTTAGGACATGTTGGACAAAAGAGTGAGTTCAGAGGAGCAGTGAGTTAGATCACCTGGATGGACAACAGGACATCATAGAGATCTGAACACACTGCTGGGTTTGCAGCAGGAAGACAGACATGCTGAGACAGAGACATCAGGACATCAGACATCAAATGTTCTCAGTTTGTAAAGACGTATTTTCATGATGTCATTCAAACTTCAGTTAGTTATTTAGTTGAAGTTACTGCAAGGACTTAGTAAGTCAAAGAGCTTTTTTCAGGTGAATTATCAAGCTGGTCCAAAGAGTTACTGAGTCATCCAATCCTGATAATTGGAGTAAAAAGAAGAACTGCCTTCACTTTCAGTTTTTGTGCAGACGACCACCTCCTGTACTGTAAAGGAAACCTCATCATTCACTGACTGAACACTCAACTAATCATGCTCACTCACTGATTTGAAGTTTCTCCTCTTCATCGCTCTCTCTCAGCTCTTACTCGCCGTCCTCACAAGTTTCAAGAGATTTTCTTTGTCAGCGCTGAGTCACCAGTGAGATTTGTTAAAATCTGCCTTTTTCTCTGTGTCCTCCCACTCTCTCTTCCTCTCTTTAGTCTCTTTGTCACTGACTTTCATTTTCTGTGGGAAGTACTCGGCTCCTCTCTCGAGGAAGTAATCTTCTCCATTTTCCACCTCCACAATTCACTCTTGTTCCTCTTCATGGACTTTATTGGGAATAGAGCTGCTCTGTTTTCAGCAGCTGGATTGGCTGGACTGAAGTAAACTGACCACCTTTGTCCTTTCATCCACATTCAATACGACTCTCAGACTTTTGATCAGACTCATGTGTTATGACCTTTTAGCTATTTGTAAAAGACGACTCCACAGTCCTCATTCACACTCACAGTCCTTATTTTGAATGTTACAGGAAACCTCTCTGAGGTCTGGATCATTATTAGTCAGTGTTGGACAAGGACACCTGCTGGACCAGAGACAGCCATTTAAGTTTCAAACAAACACATTTTTCCTGCCAGTTTATGCAGTTTGCTTCAGTTTAGCTTTGCCAAATAAACAGTGAACAACAGCTGAGGCTGTAATGTCATGTTTACCGACAGGCTGCAGGAAAGCTTGATGTATCAAACCTGGCCAGCAGCCTGTGATGCAGCACACAGGGGATAAACTGCTCTGCTGGTCAGCTCTGTTGGTTTGTGGCAGTCAGTGACATTAATGACAATGATGTGAAGCAGTTAGTTCAGTTCAGTGTGAGAACAATTAGCCTGTAATTAGCATGAATCAAATCTGTGTTTGCTGCTATGATAAGACACAGATGATCACCAGCGCCTCCTTTAGCTCCTTCTCTGCTTCCTTAATGTGCTGAGAATGAGTCTTAAACTGCTGCTCTTAACACTGTAACACCTTTACAATAATGTGCTGCTCCACCACCCCTTCTCCACCTCTGCTATTGTACTGAATGTATGATTTAGATGCAGCAGGTTTATAGTTTGTTTCTGAGTTAAATCTGTGCTTCTGTTCTGGACTTTTGCAGCTTCTTCTTCCAGCCTCCTTGTATGTGGGACTGTGATTAGTTTAATCAGCAGCAGCTCATTTGTGTCATTTCAACCTGCAGTCTGCAGTGTCGGCTTTATTGTTCATTGTTAATGTGTCGCTAACAGAAGACAAAGATTAGAACAAAGCCTGCAGACAAAGTCCTCATTTCACAATGAAACGATCAGTTATCTGCTCATCTTTCTTTCTTTGTTCATGTTTGCAGTGAAGCACGTGGATGCTACTGGAGCTACTGATGTTTCCACGGTTACATTTCTGCCACAAGTAGCCCACTGATGCTCTGACACATTTCTATGATTGCAGACCTGCAGAATGTTTTCTGTCAGCCTGAAAATGACTTTAGTTTGTAATGATTTCATGATGGAACTGCTGATATCATGGAAGAAAATACTCACTTCTGATTGGCTGGCAGGTGTGCATTAAAATGATGTGTAAGCACATTTCAAGCATCGTCATGAAAAATGTCAGAACACAAGTTCAATAAAACTGCTGGTTCCCATATATTTCTGTATCTTCATCATAATATATATATTGCAGAGTTGCTGCCTGGTTTTGGTCGAGGTGATGGCAGCGTTTGACAGAATGAAATAAAGTGTAAAAGTTACACACCAAAAACACATTTCGACATGGTCGGCGGTGTCGAGAGGATTTGGTCTGACAGGAGATGTGGAAGTGAACGAGCTAACAAGTCTGCAGAGACTCAAGCAGACGATCCTCAGGAGAACAGCTGAGGTCTCTGCTTTCCTGTTCAGCCAGTTCAGGAAACATGGCCGATCCAAACATCCGCACACGACATCCAGGTTTAATCAAGGATCACATGCATGTTGTCTGCAAACACACAGACTGAACACACTCACTGACACTCAGCAGAGAAACTCAGTGTCAGAGATTTCTTGTATTCTTTACCTTCAGCTTTCCAAAGGCAGCATCATTGAAGGCCAGTGGACTGGATTCAGTCCATCGTGAAGACATTTCTTCTGTTGTGTGCAGACAAAGCTCCTCTTAACTCAGGACATCTGTCCTCTAACTTTTTGTTATTTTTTGTTCGTTATAATTCAACCTTATGGGTTCATGATAGAGAGTTGTTTCACTTTTTAACTGACGTGAGAAGAACGTTCTGCTGAACAAGTCGACAGTACAGTGACATTGATTTTGTCTTTTCAATCAGTGACACATTTGTTTTTAATGCAACTCCATTTATTCCTGATTGCAGCTGTGAATTGATGATCCACCACCTCAGCGGATGTTTTTTCTTCATCTGTTGTTCTGGTTCAAGATGGCTGAACAGTGACACCAGCAGTCCCAACAACATCCCATTGTTGTCTTTTTAGCTGTCTGTCCATCATCTTCCTTCCTCCTCTCACTCATCTATGAATAGACACTGCAGCTGGCGGCTCTCTGCTCACAGCAAAGGAACTACAGTAATGAGAGGCAGTGAAGTGGAAAGAGAATCTCCTTAATTCCTGCTTTTCTATTAACTCTTCATTAATTTTCTTTTTGTCGTGCTTCTTTCCTCCCCGTCTGAGTGTTTAAGACGACTTCTGTTAGTAATGAGACCAACACACTTTAAACTGGATCTGAACCAGAAAGTGATGCTCTGCTCTTCAGACATTTGGCTCTCTGTCAGAGGCAAACTGTTATCAAACCAAAGTCTTTAGGGGATCTTTCAGGTGTCTGCGTGCCAGCTGAGAGCTGCAGCGTTGCAGCAGAGAGCTCCGGTATAATCAGAGAAAAACAGTCATAAATCAAGGCTCTCTGCAGAGCCACAGGTAATCAGCTGGGGTCTGCTGTGATGGAAACCACTGGGATGGAGTCACTAGAAATAGACAGAGGAGCTCTTTATTCAGGACAGAGACCAACAGCAGAGGAAACTAGAGCTCCAAGAGTCATTAGCATCAGAGTACAAGTACCACAGAGTATCTGCAGCTTTACTGTAAATGATCCACTTCTGGAGGTCACAGCTCAGAGTGCAGAGAGTGCTGTGTAATGTGGTGTCACATTTAGAAGTTCGATCAATGCAGATCTGTTCTCAGCTGCATCCTGATACTTGATGGATGGAAAGTCAAGCAGTGAACTTTCACTTTCAGACTTGTTCCATCTTACAGTAACTGAGTCGGCTGCTGTGAAGGAACCAATAACTGGTCAGTGAAAAGTTATCTGACAGCTATATTTGTGCATTTTGGTTGATATTCATGGAGCTCAAAGGATGAATCAGAGTGACGAACATACTCATTTGGCTTTGTTCACACGTGCAGTGTGAACTGTGTGTGAGAACATTATGGTCTGGTGCAGCTCCTCTATGGCAGGTGAAAAGAAGCAGCTGGAACAGATCATGTGGACTGAAGAAGAAATAGATTTGTCTCCAGTATCCCAGAGCCAACAGTGGAGTTTAGCTGTGAGCAGACTGCAGTGCAGAGAACTGGACATTACAAAGTAAACAGAGAAAACAGAAGAAGTGAACAAACTTTGTTTAGAAAGCAAACAGGAAGAAGTGGAGCAGAAATATGTGGGAACACAGATCACTGCTGATGCACTGAGCAACAGTGTCTCCATCAATTTGAAGTGATACTGAAGAAAAGGTTTTCTCTGACACTGATAGTTGTTCATTGATGCAGTGAGGACAGCAGTCTTCTCTGCAGAGCTCTGTCTCCACAGTGAACCAAGCTCTGCTCTGCTGCTGCTCTGTCTCTGTCCATGGTGCTGACTGGGAGGACGGATCAGCTCACTGGTCTCCAGTTTGATGCTGCTGTTTAAAGAGGATCTGAACACTCCCTGAAAATCTTGTCTTTGCTGACCTCTGTGGGGCTTTTTTCCTGTCTTTGTTCAAGAGTGAGGTCTTTCATTTTGAGAGTGTGACTTATTGATTTCACATTGAGATTTTGTCAAACCCTGCCCTCACTATCACTTCTCTCCCGCTTCTGCTTAAACTGTATGATTACACTCAGTTGCTTGTACAGAATTCTTGCACTTCAGCTTCAGCCTGTTTCTGTGCACAAATCTAAACAGAAGGAAGGGCTCTTTGAGTGTGAGGGCAGCGTTTTACAAAATCTGAATGTGAAATCAATAAGCCATGCTCTCAAATTGAAAGACCTTGCTGTTGAATAAAGATATGAAAAAAGTCCCGCAGACCTCCTTACAGAAGATTGATGGAAGCTCTTTGTCCAGAAGCCCCTGGCAGCCCCTCCAGGACGCCTGTGAGGAGTTGCAGTGAGATGAAATGGAGCAGAGCGGAGGGAGAGTTTTGTTTCTGGACTGTTCATCAAGAGTCTCCAGGGAAGAAGAATCACAGCTGAGAGTTTCTGGTGGGAGATGATGTCATCTCTCCTCCTCACAGTGCAGCAGCACGTTCACCAACGTTAGCTGGAGGCTTTCACACTGACACCCAAAGCTTTGCTGGAGGACAGAAACACTGTGGGCTGGAAATGAATTATGAATCAAGACACTTAGAGGTCAGCGGCTTTGAACTCAGGCCTCCGTATGATAATACATGAGTGGACGGCACGCTGTAAAATGAATCAGGATTTTCTGTCTAATGAGGGAATGAAGTGAGGAGGACGTGTTTTCACCTTCAGTGGTTCTGTCTGTGATTGCAGAACTGTAAAAGCTGCAGAGACTGTCTGACTTAACAGACTGAAACAAACTGCTGCATTTGCCTCCTTTCTTGCATCACGTGATGTTAATGTCTCCTTCCAACATTGGTAAGATTTTAGTATTTTGCAAATAAATTAATGACACGAGCTAATGTGAAATAATTTTCGACCATCTGCCCACAAACAGTGACTCATTCCAAACAGTCGTCTGCTGGAAGCTTTGCATATTCATGCAGTTTGTTGCATGGAGTCATCATTCAAACAGATCCTGTTTTCTTTCTGCCCGCTTTTCAGTCTGAATCTAAATGATGTGTGATGAGTTCACAGTGTGTATATAATTCACACAGTGGGCTGTGAGATGGTCTGTGATTACAGTGTGTTAACTGATGTGACTCACACTGAAGACTGGCATCATGATTCTGTTACTCGACTTTGAAGAACCTGGAAAATGTAAAGATAACTATTAGTCACACACACACAGATCATGTGGTCATGAATCATGTATGACAGCATGCAGTGTGTCTGCAGAAATCATTTACATTCATCCACCTGACTGATGACTCCAACGTGAAACCGACTTCTCTCTGAGAACCAACGGACTCACTTCACTGACTGTGACAGTAAACTATATTTTTCATCAGATTGTTTTGGTGGGACTCAATCTAACCTTTGCTTTGTTTCTCTTGTTGCTGGCATATTAGAATGAAAACAGTTTTCTTCTCCTCTGTGCCTGAAATACAAATGAACAGTGTGAAGCAGGTGAGGAATGTAAATAAACCCTCCAAACGCAGTCACCTGTGCCATAAGGTCTCGTTTGTGGAAGCTAAACACAGATGGAAACTAAAAGGAAACAAAACTGACAACACAAATGCATAAAATACAAAAATAACAGAAAATGTAGCTCCAAGCAGCTTGTTCCTTCTGTGTGAGGGCAAAGATCCAAAAACAAGTCAAGTCCACTTCATGTAGTGACATTACAGAAAAAACCTGGTGGACAAACTTTCTTATTAGTAGAATTAAATCATCAGTTTGTCTCCCTGAGGATCAGCTGCTTTCATATTAACATGTGAGGATATTTCTGACCGTGATCATGACTAAAGCTTTAATGTCGCCACATTTGGATCAAATCTGACCATCAGGTCTTAGTAGAAGTATATTTCTGTAACATGAGTTTGGTCTTCTGCAGATGCTCTCACTGCAGCTGGAGTTCAATAGAAAAACTAAAGCTCCAGCTTGTGTGGCTCCGTGAGAACTGGGATAAATCTGCTGTGAGGATTTCTTTGGGGTAAAACGCCACACGTGTCTGCACACAGATAACTGGATCTCTGCAGAGACCAACTAGACTCTCTTCACTTTGAGCTCTAACAGATATTGGTCCATACGGGACCAAACAGCTCCTACAGAAACACTAGAAGGACCTTTTTGTGTTTTAATTACATGTCAGAGTAGAAACTGTGGTATTAATATTATCCACACACAGAGGACTGCCACTCTCACACACTCTCCTCTGTGGATGAGCGTCGGTAGGGGTCGCTATTGTCCGTGTGAAAGCAGCAGATGGAGCAGCGACAGAGTCTCCAGCTCTTGTGTTGAGCAGCATCGTTCAGACTGGGATTTCTTCCTCCGCTCGGCTTCGTTTGCAGCGCTTTCTCTTCTGGAAATTAACCGCTGGAGACGGAGCTTCGTCGGGAAGAGCGCGGAGCTTTTGCACCTGGTTAAAGGACACCATGCTTTCCTTCTGGATACACACCGTGTGGATCCCCGGCGTCGCTTTCCTCTTTGGATTTCAAGGCAAGGGATCGTTTCATTCTTTTCATTTCATGTCCTGACGTTTTCCACTAGGAAACACCGGAGTTGAGAGGGAATTGACAGCTACCGTGGATGTTTATTGTGCTTCTGTCCGTCTGCTGCTGACTCGAGTTCTGAAGGTATGTGAAGTGACTTCCCTTCCTGAAAACAGCTGACATGACAGAGAGAGCTCCTCATGGAGGAGCCTGACCCTTCACAGTCGAGCTCTGTTCGCTCTCAATCAAGTTAGTGATGAGTGGAGCTGAGCTGATCTGACATCAGTCTTCATGTCCAGCAGCAGTGTGTGACACAGAGAAGAGAGCAGCCTCAGAGGCTGATGGTCCAGCTGCCAGCTTCAGTAGAGTCTCCTCTCAGCAGAGGAGCAGAGGAGAGCACCAACATGTGGAGGCTGTTCCACTGTCAGCTCCACTCACACACTTCATTCATCCCTCTCTGATGTGTGTGTGTGCAGTTCAGAGGCTGGTGTGACAGAACAAAAGTCAGTCAGCTTGTGTAAATTGTCAGATTAGTTCATTTCTATCTCAGTTTTGGTTCTCAGCCTGCTTGAAATACCTTCATGTCTTCACACACATCTCTTCTCTTTGACTCATGATGTCTGCAGCGTAGATTGGATCAGTCAGTCTTCCTCTGGTGCTGCTCTTGTGCTGGCAAAGACTCTTATTAGTGTGGAGTGTGTATGAGGTGGATGAGACAGAGTCTGTGTGATACACTGGAGTGAAGGGAGGAGGAGGAAACAGTGTGTGGTGTGAAACAGGAGGAAGAGGCAGCAGGATGAAGAGGAGAAAGGGTGGATGGAGGCTGAGGAAGATTTAGTTTTCTCGTCTTGTCTCTCGTCTGCTTTTGTCATTAAATGTCAGCGATGATTCCTTCCAGACTGGAAGTCCAGCGGCTCTGAAATGAATTGTGAACGTTTGGTAAAGTGATGGATCGGCTGCTCAGTTTGACTTCATGAGGAAATCAGTTTGGGTGAGAAAACACTATCAGGTCTTCAGGGTCAGTGTTTGAACCCGCAGAGAGCAGTTCGTCAGTTCAGGAGTTAAAGCGTTTCTGTGCTCAGTGGAAATGAAAACACTGATGTTTCAGACCAACATAAAGACCTTCACCTCTCGCTGATGTTCCTTTAAATGATTTCAATACAGAACAGGAAGCAAGTCTCCATGTTGAGGTTATTGTCATGTCCAATGAGCCCTGAAGTGCTTTTCCAGCCTGTCATGTCTTTAAACGTGGAACACTCAGCCCCTGTAGGCCTGAAAAGTGTCTGTAAAAGGTTTTCTTCTTCACATCCAGCAGAAGCTGGTCAGTGTGTTTGCTGCAGCAGTGGTTTGAGACATTTCAGTTGATGTTTTCATGTCTTTTGATTTGCTCTGTGAATCAGTCAGCTGCTGAGCAGGAGCCTTTTTACTGGGAGAAGCTCTCACCTGATCCTCCATGTTTGCTGGTTGTTTGTTGTCCAGGATGGTTTTTGGAACAACAGACTGAAGCTCTTGAATCTAATGTTGTTTAGCAGATTTTCACTGCTTCACACCAGCACAGGAGCTCAGCACATAAACACACATGGAGCACACAGAAACACAGCAGTCAGAGTGGACAGAGGGTTGATATGAAGGAGGAAATCACTGTTAGTTGATGAGTCAGACACACCAGGACCAGGACAGACCTGAATTCCAGGTGCTGACTGGACTCACTCGGCTTCTCTTTGTGTGTTTTTTCTCTCTCAGTAGTAAATAAAAAATCCTTTTATGCTCATCTGCTGTGAAGAAGAGAGGGAACATAATCAGAGTTGAATCAAAGATCCATAGTTTACCCATAGACCCTGTTTGCTGCTGGCCTTTCAAAGTGCAACCAATGAGCAGGAGAGAGACGGAGGAGAAAATGCTGGAAGAAGTGAACATTACAGAAACAGTTTGTGATTGTTACAACCCAGCTCACTAGGGGGTAGGGAAGTAACAAAAAATCAACCGATGGAAGGGGTTGAAAAGTAATTATTTATTTAAATCAAAGTGCTCCAAACTCTTTTAATACACAAAAGGCCAAGACAACGAAAAGAGCAGTTTGGGTGCTTTTCAAATTAATGAAAGAATCAAAACCAACAGAGAACTCTCCAAAAATGAGAGCTTAAGTAATGCTAACTAAAGGCGAACTCTTCAACAGGAAGAGCTTAAGTAATGCTTAACCAAAAGAGAACTCTTCAAAAGGAAGAGCTTACCTAAACCACACTCAAAACAAAATGGAAATAAAACCCTCCTAAATGAGGCCTACAGTTTCTGATGAAAAAGAACAAGAACCAAAATACAAAATGAAATAGCACTCCTAATCCTGGTGTAACTAACAAACAATATGACTACGTGCAAATCAGTCCCCGTCTAAGCCTAGCTCAGTTCGAGTCTGGTAGCTAAAACAATCTCAAAGGTCGAACTCTGACAACTCTGTCACGACAAGTGGATCTCTCCTGTGCCGAGGACTGGTCTCAAAAGATGCCAGCCACAGACTGCCAGGCTGGGATGACTCTTGTAGCCGGCAGGTAATGGCAGCTTGCAGGCGATTGGGCAGCGGCTGGTTAGGAGGAGGAGTCCGGTTCCCACACCCCTTCACCTGCAACCAGTCACACACATGCAACACACACGCACACATACACAAACACACACCAAGAACGGTGGCAGCCGTAACAGTGATCATCAGTGAGATCAACATGTATTTGCACTGTGACAACGAGCAGCGACTGTCAGTGATATTCAGTCGTTTGTCAGTTTCTTTCATTCCACAGTTGATAAAAACATCCTCATCTTCCTCCCCGGCTGCAGGTTTAAACAGATCATTTGCTGTAAAAGTTGTGCTTCAGTGATTCTGACATCTTTTGGTGATTCAGTGTTGGTGGGTTGGGAGTCTCTGACCGTAGAAACATGCAACACATGGACGTCTTTTCTTTGGCAGCAGAGGACTTCATGGTGGATTCAGGGAAGAGAAATTCATCGTGCATCAGAGCTGAAGAGTGTGCGCTCCTCTTCCTCTGACTCTGCTGGTGGTTTTTAGATAAACTGTTCGTCACGACTGAGTTTCAGGCTCTGCTGGTGTTTTCTTCTCTTTTACTGGCAGAAACAAAGTCCCCTCATTGACAGAGAAAAGTGAGCTCGTGAGGAGTTCTGGTTAGAAATGAAATGTGGTTTGGTCTTGGCTTTGTTCATCAGGCCTGTTGTGATTTTGCTGAAATCAGACTTTATCTGATGGACCTGATTATTCTGAAAGTGTGGATCAGTCAGGAGATGTTCTCTGGGTGCCAAAACATTTAGTCTGGTGTTTCCTTTAATCTCCTCGGCCATCTTTGCTGTGAAGTTCCTCACCTCGGACTCTCTGGAAGATCCACAGTTGAATCTGGACACTTTTGTCCTTTTAATGGAACTTGTTTCCTTCTTAAGAGAAAGGGGGTTCGTCATCAGTGAGGTCTCTGTTTGTGTTGCTTCATGTTGTTTTAACTTCTTACAAAGACACTTTACTCTGTCCTGAAGCACCAATGGGATCTGAGAGTACATTTAGCCTTTGATGGCTGTAATTATGTGTGTGTTCTGAATGCCTCCAGGTGTGTGTGCAGCAGCGAGGTTGAAGCACTTTTCTGCCAAACTGGATGTTTTAGACGATTGGATGAATAATAATAATAAGTATTATTACAGCAGCCTTATGGTCCAGGCTGCTGTATATTGGAGCTCTTTCAGAGGAAGAGATGGCAGCTGAAAGGCTCGTGCTGCTGAAGGTTTGTTAGGTTAAAGGATTTGTCAGCAGGGGTGAACAAAGCACAGGTGAAAGAACATGAGAGCTCTGTTCTTCATGACTGTGTATGGTCACATATCCACTGTGATCAAACCAAAAGCTTGTGTGGATTTGGATATCGCTGTGTCTGCAGCTGGAGGACGCTCCCCCAGTCTGTCTGTGCCTCACTCCTCAGACGAGTTCGCATGTTTCCAGAGACAGAACATCACCTGACCTGAGCTGAACGATGTCAATACACAGTTGATCCTCTAATATTGGACGAGTGATGCTGTGAATTGACATTTCTTCCAAACAGAGGTCCAGTACTAAAAGGCTGGGGATGAATATATATATATATATATATGTAGTGTGTGATGTTCCACAGGGATGGAGTCAGGATTTTACTGATCCCAGTATTGGTCCTGTGCTCTTATTGATCCTCCTCTGTGATGTTGTCAGTGAAAGAGGAGCTTTTCAGCCATTCAGTCACCAACGTGAGGCTCTCTAATGACCTCAATATGTTTCATTTTTCTACACAACGTGGGTAACATTTTAAGAAAATGGCCTTTAACACCTGCAGCAGTAAAGTGTTTTTTTCGGTTATGATGAAGCATCCCATAATAAGTGAGGCTGTGAATAGACGGAGGTGCAGTAAATGAATCTTGACACTATGCGTGCCAGTTGGACTGACAGCAGAAGGAGAGGCGTCCTCCCTTCAGCTGTGGTTGTTGTCAGGTGCTTCCAACAAATCCCTGCTGCCTGTGAACACAACAACAACAACAACAACAACAACAACAACGACACCACCACCAACAACAACAATAACAACAACAACAACAAAAGAAGAAGTTCTCAGTCTTATTGGATAAGAGATAATTCATAAAATCACTAAATTTCAGGGAGCACACACGGAGGATCGTGAATTACTTTTGCCTCAAAAATCAATTCACTTTATTTGCTGACGTCACGTCATCAGAGTGTCTTTGTCAGCAAACAGCAGAGTGCTGAAAGTGTTCGCTTTCTGTCACACTGAGCAAATAAATGACGAGATGTTTGTTTCTGTAGTTAAGAGCCAATAACAATCAGAGGTGAGAGTGTATTATGGGATTACAGGATTAAAGCCTTTTGCTTGGTTTAAGTGTTCACCCATTAAATACATCCACACATGTGCTTTCTATTAATCCTTCATTCAAACAGGTAATCCTGTTGAAGAAAACACCTCTGATACTGCGTCATGCTGCTGATCCACATTTCAGTGAATTTCCCAGAATGAAGATTCTGTCATTTCTCTGGCTGATCAGTGGATTCAGATGTTTACAAAAGAGAGCAGAGGACTGAAGCCAGCAGTACATTTCCAGTCTGTTGAGCTGTTATTGAATATGTGCCACTATAATAACTGGAGGCCTGTTCATTTCATGAAGTCCAGCCGCTGATGAAGGAAGTATCCACGTAAATTAGTCACATGATTGAGAACAAAGCTTTCAGCCGGACAGGCTGCACTCATTGCACCGATCAAACCAAATAGTCTCAATTCTGCCTTTTTGCCTCTGCAAACAAGCCAGATCTGGTTTTGTTTGGAGGACTCTGTCGTCCATATGGACCGGACAGACAGCTGAGTCTGGATCTCCAGTTCCACCTGCGTCTCCTCTGACAGGACGTCAGTCCTGTTTCAGTCACATCATGTAGAAATTGACATGTTGGGACACACATGAATTTGACATGTGAACAGTGGTTTTCCATGTCCCCCCTGCAGTGTGGACACAGTCCTCCAGTGTTCAGCTCATAAATCCTGACTGAGGAGAGGAATGGTTGTGTTGACTCATTCAGTCTGTTTCTAGCTGGAAGTCAATGGGCTCTCTGACTGAAGGCAGTGGATAAACAGCTTTGTTACAATCTGTGTGTGGGAGTCAAAGTGTGTGTGGAGGCCTGTGTTTCATGTTTTTACTCTCACTTTACTCTCTTGTTGTTCAGTGTCACACAAACTTTGAGTTTGTCTCCGTTTGTGTGTTGGTCCTCTGTGTGTGTCTTTCTTCTCTTTCACTGTGTGATGCCATTTCTTGACTCCTTGTGGTCTTTTCTGTCAGAACATTGACTTCAGCTTTGGATCTGTTCATTTTTCTGTCAGTGGAGGTGAACTGAGCGTCCTACAGTCTGTCCGTCCTGGCTGGTCTTTCACTGTTCATGTCCTCTGCTCGCCTCCTGGCAGTGGGATCAGACTAAGCTCTGGTAGATAAACTCCTGCAGGGTCATAGCAGCAGTGTGTGTTACACTCTGTCACTGTGTGTGTAATTCACCCCATATCTGCACCCTCACACTAATACACACTGATATCAAAAAGTCCCTGTGAGTCTTGTGTCTTGTTGGACAGTCGGTGAAACTGTTTGGTGGATTCTCGGCTGAACAGTGATGTGTTGTGTCTGGCTGCCACAGGACGGTCCTGTCACATGTGCAGGTTTTGCACTTGGAGGAAAATCCAGTTTATTTCATTGGTGGTTGCTGATCTGTTCTTGAACACAACAGAGAAAAGACTTTGTCTGTGTAACGCGCCTCACTGCATTTAGTTGACGGTACTTTGACACATTATCAGGATATTTTGTTCCTGAAGCCAAAAATCTTTGGAGCAGAATCCTGCCTCTGGTTCACAGTCATTTGTCTTTTCTTTCTTTTCTTCTTTCCTTTTTCTGAACCTCTTCAACCTCTCCTGACCTGCTGTTCTCTGCTCTCTGCACCACATAGAAACTCAGAGAAGAACACATCCATGATGTCCACCAGGGACAGTCTATCATCTTAAGTTGGGCCAGATTTTACTTGCTGTCAGTTCAGTAATGCTCCCTGACTCATTGGCTGGAAGCTGTGTGTGGGTTTGTGAGCCGCTGATCTTCATCACTGCCTCTGAACACAGCATCAGGTTTATTGTGTGATTCCTTTGGTTTGTACCAGACTGTGAAGCTCTGATTTGAAACCTCTTTACTTCAGAGTCACACAGGAGCTCAGCTGTGGTGGACAGCCTCATGTGATGCTGTCTCTACCCTCAGAGGGAGAGGGGGACGATGTCTTTGTCTCAGCCAGAGTCTGCAGGGCTTGTTGTCTTCTGCACTGGTTGGTTGGAGGGTTGAACATCCCACATATTCTTGAAGCAGAGCGATGAAATAATCAGGGATTAAGGGGGATGGACAGAGTTAAACAGCAGACAGACCCTCTGTTGTCTTGTCTCTCATTTCCTTGTGAAAAGCCGCAGCTGAAAAGCAACAGAGGAGCCTGAAGGCATCATCCAGCCTGTGCAGCCACACAGCCTCAGGGAGGATTTAGTGAAAACCAGGGAATGACCTCTTCTTCATTCACCTGTGTAGCTGTGTAGTGTCACAGTTTGAGGATGTTTTCTTCCTTTAAAATCTACACATTTTCCAGCCGTTTCATTTGAGTTTGTAGCAGCTCTATAATTGATGCTGTCATGAATAATTGCTGCTTTTCCCCTTCAGGCTTCATGGTTAGTCATTTGGTTGTGTTCATCATGATTATCAGTGTGTGTTTGCTTGACGTCTGCAGAAGTTCTAGCTGCTGAGCTGCTGTTGACAGTATTTATGAACGAGTCAGCCTTTAACAATAATTACCACTGCTGGAGATTATTGCGTTTATCCCATTTTGTTCATTTCATGTCATCACTGGAAATGTGATGGAGCGACATTTCCAGTCATGAGGTGAATCAGCGTCATGTCTGCCTCTTCTCTCTCCACCTGTAGATGAGCATTTTTGAGAGGTGAAATGTTGAATGAGCCTGATTCCTGCCAGGTGGACGTCACAGTCACCACAGGAGGCTCCTCATCACTGTGTGGAGTCGCTGTCAGTGATGTTTGCTCGTTCTGGTTTGCTGCTCAGAGCTTCATCTTCACAGAGAAGCTGTTTCTCCTCATATTATCAACTTCCACACCTCCTCACCTCTGTCCTCTCATGAGTCACAGCTGGAGTTTACGATGATGTCCTGAAATAGTGTTACTTCTATTCTCTGCCTGCAGACCATCAGATGTGTGAAAAGAGACAGATTGTTGGTCAGAGGAAGCCAGAAGTGTTATTTCACATCATCTCCTGTGATGTGAAGGACTCGATAAGGAGACACAAAGCAGCAGTGAGAAGCTGTTATCAAGTGAAATGCAGCCATGAATCCAGCAGAGAAGAGGAACACTTGGCTGATTTTGCCTTCATGGTCTCATTTGTTGGAGTCTCATTTTCATCTCATGTGGTGTTCACATCACTGTTCACAAGGACTCCTCTGAGAGGACAAACATGTCTCACTGTCTTTGAATGATCCAGTAAATTCAGACAGAGTCAAACATGCACAGCAGCGTGTGTTAAATGTCTTTTCATGCAGATCAACACATTGTTAAACTGTCCGCTTCATTTGTTCTTTGTGGAGGTGCCTTAAAGTCACAGTTCAGCTGAATGTAAAGTGCTCACAGTGAAAGTGTTTCATGGCTGACAAACAAATGACAGAAGGTGGATCTTTGTGGGAAACATGACATGAAGAGAAAGAACACACGAAACCTGAGAGTGAAATCTTCACAGTCTGCTCTCCTCTTTTTCTGTCTTTCAGGTAAGAGTGGCCAGTTTGACCCTGCACTGTGTGTGTGTGTGTGTGTGTGTGTGTGTGTGTGTGTGTGTGTGTGTGTGTGTGTGCAGTGATGAGGACTCCACCTCCTGACCTCCACACTGGACTTCAGCAGAGACAGTAAGACTCTACATTCAGAGTGTGTGTCAGTGTCAAAGCCTTGTTGAAGACTGTTTTGTGTGTTGAGTCAGATCACTGAGAACTGACCTCCATCATTTCCATCTCCAGTCCAGAGCTGAGTGACACCAACGTGTCACATGAAGCTCTGTAATCTCTCAGCTGTTGTCACAGTGCTTTGAGTTGCTGTGTGCTGGACTGATTTAATACACGCTCTGTTAAGAGGTAGAAGTTGGCGTCTTGCCTCAGCTTACGTTCCTGAATGTGCTGATGTGTGTAAAAATGATCAAATCCTAATTCCTGCTCTCCGCTCTTCAGCCAACACTTTACATTTCTATCTCTGACACAGCTGTTGCCTTTCCTGAGGTGATCACACACCATGGAGACACAAAGATGGAGCTTTAGAGAATCTCTCTCTCACTGTGTTTTTGATCTTTGCCTCTTTGGCTTTCCACCATCACATCAACCTCCTCATGCAGCTCAGTGACGAAGAGGCTTCAAAATTAGTTTGGGGCTCCACAGACTGCTGTCTAATTAGACAGTGTTGGGAGGCTGCTGTGCAGTGATGGTTCTGGTTGTTGTGTTTGATGAAGAAACCTGGTTGGGTCAGAACTGCTGTCTCTGTCGTCTGTGAGGGAACAGCCAGTTCCTAAATGTGCTCTGAAGCGTCACATTCGCTCAAGATGCAGACAGTTGTGAGCAGCTGGACACCATGTGGATGCAACAACTTCCCACTGGACACTGAAATGTCTTGTTGTTCCTCTCCCAAATTATTTTCTTGATATTTATTCTAATGATCAGAACTGATGAGAGACAGGAAAACAACAAACAATGACTGCATCCATTCTTTGTGAAGGATTTACTGCTCCAAAAACCACTGGAGGTGCTAACAAAAGACAGCATTTCATTCATGGAACGAACTGTGACGGTAGCTTATCTGAAGCCAAATTGCTTTTGCCACTGGACAAACAAACATGGTGTCGGAGCAGTCTGCTCCATCTGCCCTCTTATTACTACACCTGTATGTTATTACCCAGTCTGGGCCTCATGTTTGTCTCGTTAATCTGAAGCAGTAGCAACATCTCAAACTCATGTATATTTAATGAAATGGCCGAGTGTTTAACACAGTCACAGATTCTCCACAGAGCAGTTGAGATTTACAGCAGTGGAACTAAATAACAAGATATTTTTGCTTCATTGATTTATCAGCTTTGTGTTTCCACCATCGGACATGACTGAGCCGATAATATTCTGATTCTTCGTCACATCGTGTCACTTGTGTTCCATTGATCCACTGCAGGTGGTCATAACTTGAGCTTCTCTTCTTTAATGAGACCCAGTGCTGCTGCAGCCATGTGAGCTGTTTTGTCATCAAATATTTGATGTTTTAACTGTGACTTTATTCTAACGCTGAACATGATGAAGAAGAAAACCTTGTTGAAGATGAAGAAGATGATTCTTTGATCACTTTTATTTTTGCAGCGTTGCTCACATCAAACAGGGAGAGTGTGTGTGAAGAGGAGCACAGTAACACTCTCTCCCAGTCATTGTGGGATCAGATCAGTGTTCTGACTTTTTATGGCTTTCAGACGTTAAATAAAGCAAATTAAAGGGAAATTAAGGTCCAACAAGCTGCTGTGTTCAACTATTAGAATGATTTCATCAACATAAACACAACGTCAAGATTACAATATCAGTTTATTCACATGTTCATCAGCACTGCCTTCTGTGTGTGTGTGTGTGTGTGTGTGTGTGTGTGTGTGTGTGTGTGTGTGTGAGACATCTGCTCTACAGTTCAAGTGTTGCAGCACCTGCTGGAGGATTTTAATGGCATCCTGCCAGGCACACCGTGTGTGTGTGTGTGTGTGTGTGTGTGTGTGTGTGTGTGTGTGTGTGCTCCCATCAGCAGACTTACAGTCCGTTCATGCCTCTGCTGATGTTTTTTGCAGATTTCTACCTGCTTCATTCTGTAGTTTGTGGTTGTGGTTTCTCTCCAGCTCACAGTCGTCCTCACATTCTGGTTTATTAGTAATTATATTGTGATGCCGTCCGCTGCTGTGTGCGTTATGTTGATGTCGTGTCTCAGTGATGTGTGTGTGCTGTGTTTCGTTGTATCCAGCTGTAGTGGAGAGTCATTGCCTCTGGCAGCATCTCTTCTCTCCTGGATTCATTCAGAGAGATTCCCAGAGAGCAGAGCATCATCAGTCAGACACAACTGTGTCACCTTGTGTTCCTCTAGATGGTTCAGTCTCCTCTGACACGTTTCTCTGACTGTCATTTATTTACTTTCACACAAGGTGAACCTTCATTGATGACAAACAGGTGAACATTTCACTGAACAGCTCATTGTTCTGTCTGGATGTTGAACACTGAAATGAACAACAGAGACATTGTTTAGACTGAAAGCATCATTAATGTGGCCTTCACTGAGTCAAGTTACAGTTTCACCCTCAGACTTGAACATTGTTTTTTTGAAGTCAGTGGGGTCAAACAGTGGAGATTATTGTGGGTTTGTTCTCTGAACCAAAGCACCACACTGATGACAGATTGTCAGCAGTGACACATTCATCACAGTTTGTCTAATGTGTTGTGAAAGTCATCAGTGTAATATTAGAGCAAAGTCAATGATGGTCAAAGCAGCGATTTGCTAACATGATGCATCTCTGCTAACTGCAGTGAAGTTGTTGTTTCACAGTAATGGATTCACTGTGTCACATCATGAACAGAACAACTCTTCAATATCAGCTGAATGACGACCATGTTTCTGCTGCTCGCTGTGACTGTGGGTCATTAGTCGGTCTGGTTCACGGGTCGTGAAACGTTCAGGTGCAGCTCAGTAGACTGATGTAGTCTCTTCTTGGACAGGTCGTGAGACGAGCTGTCAGTCCATGACCTGACTTTCATCAGTCCATTTCTGCAGCCTCCGTGCTGTCGATCCTCTCACACAGACTTTGATCCATGAGGGGATTCAGCTGTCTAATACATAGTAAGCGAGTGACAGTTAGGAAATATAGTGTAATAATAATATTAGCAGTCAGTCCACAGTCTGACACTCACCTGTTCACTTCTGCACTCCAAACAATTACATCCATTACACACAGAGTCCAGTGAACACACACATACACCTGCAGCTTGCTGATACGCACACACATTTCTCATCACACCCCCTCACTCGGGCTTTAGCTGTGTGAGTACAGCAGCTAAATTAGCATAATAAATTGATCTCACACTCTTCATCCAGCCTGTACAGCCTCATAGCTCCAAAGCTCCAACCAACTCTTCATCTTTAATGTGTCCCCTGCTGTCAGCATTGTTAGCATGGCTGACCACTCTGAGCACAACATGAATCACGTTGGCATTGTTTTCAACCCTGAGGACATTAATAGCTACAGATGGTGACCCTAAACACCAGCAAGTAGCGCTGAGAGTTGAAATCTTCCAGCGGCATTGTTTGGAAAAATAATTGTGTCATAAAATAATGTCCACATCATGTTTTGTTTAACGCTCTGATTGGCCTGCTGCTGGTGTTCAGTTGTAGCAGATGGTTAACACACAGTGGGTGGATGGAGGACTCTGGAGGTTCAGCTCAGCTCCTCCACCTCCATAAAGCCAACTAACCTTAAACTACAACCAAAGCACAGACAGACCTCTGATTTAAAGTCCTACTTTCCTCTCTTGCTAATGATATTGACTTGGATTTTATTATTCACAGAACTGAACTGCGTCCCCTGCTCACATAAATAAATGTTATGTGGATTCGTTGGAAATCACAACACAGCAGAGATTTAGGGAGGTTCCATTTGCTGTTAGTGTATTAACAAGATTTTCATGTTAGTGAGGAAATCAACAGCTGGAACAAACACAGGATCAGCATCTGTGTTTAAGAGCAAACTGAACTGATCAGAGATCAGCTCTCTCCTTTGCTGAGCTTCATGCTCCTTTACAATAAAAACATCACCTGACAAGCTCTTGTATAGCATCATAGTCTTCTCTGAACAGCTGACTTTCTTTGTTTCGGCTGCAAGATAAGACTGAAAACATTTACTGTCCAAAACACTCACAGTTAGTCTGTTCACCCAGAATGAGCTGTAGGTTTGTTTTAATTATTAAATATGTGGAAAGATGTGCAGAAAACATGAGGAAAAAAAATATATGATCTGGTGATTAATATGAAGAAGAACTGATGAAATGAAAATAACATTTGGACAAAGTTTCTCTTCTAACGCAGCTCGTAGCTGAAGCGTTGTCAGAGAGTTCAACACACACAGATCCCAGACAACAAATGGTCACGTTCACTGTGAAAGTTGAGTTTGTTAGTTTCCTCAGAAATGTTCCCGATCAATATCAGAGCACATTTCTGCTCCCACTTGTTTTTTTCCAGATCAAATCATAGAATTGCTCCTTGTTCTCTGTATCTCGATAACTCGGCTTGCACAGCCTTTGTTGACCCTTTGATTGGATGGAGTTTAACTGAGAGGACCATCAGGTCTCAACTCTTTGTGCTTCTCTGTGTCTCATTGCCATATAAGACACTGACTCATTACACAGACTGAGACAGACGTCCACACATCTGCCAGTGAACTGATGTTGTCCTTGGCTTCTGTGGATCATCCACTCCATAACTTAGCTGACATGCTGTAAATGTACTGCTGACGTGTTCTGGGTGTATAGATAAGGAGGTTCAGGAGGTAAATGAGTGTGAGTTGAGCCACAGCTGCAACCAGTTTCATTGTTCATCAGTATGACAGTATTTCATCAAATACAAACAAACATGTGGCTGCATGGAGTTTGTTTCTTGAGTGCTGCCGACTTGCAAGAACCAGACTTTGGCTAGAAACTATTTTCAACTCCAAATGTAAACTGAGAGCAGCTCGTATTGGCGTAAATGTCTGTGCTGCTCATAGCTGAGATCCTCCAAACAATCAGAGATGAATGAGCACATTAATGCATTTATGTTGACTCTGTGTTCCAGTGTGTGATCATGCATGTGTTGACACTGTGATGCACTGTCCTGCATTTCCTGCTTCCCTTTTTATTCTGCGAGGTGTTGAGTGAAATGCTTTGGTGTGACTCTTGGCTGTGGTAATGAGCTCTGTCACTGGGAAAACGACGCTCAAAGACAGACTTGAAAAATGTTAAAGGTTGGAAGGGAATGATGCAAACCTGCAGAGACACAGTGATGAAGCTGAGAGACGTCAGCAGGGAGAGAAATATTATGGGTGTTTATCAGTCTGCTCATATAGCAGTCTGTCATCAGTCTCTCTTCTGGTTTTCACCAGGGTTATTCACTGCTCAGGAATCAAGGCCAGATCCAGGGCACATAGGAGGTAATCCAGTTGCATTAGTGATCAGGGTTTCTCACAGCTTCTCACCAGTCACTCTTTTACAGCCACCTTTCTCCTCACTGACTGAAAGCTTTGGCTCAAATATGAAACCAGCAGGTGTGATTTCCTGTAGTTGTTCATCTCAGAGCTGGTTTGGAAGAATAAATGGTGTTCTGTCACTCGTCCACATAAAGAAGGAACTTTTTCAGCCTGAGCAATCAGAACATGACCAGTGTGTACCATGCTTTCTGTGTGCAGTGCATGCTGGGAGAGGCTGCAGCCCCCTGTAACCCTGAAATAGATGGACTGAAACAGGAAGTGCAAACTCTCTGGTCTTTGTGCTACTGTGTCCCACAACAAGCTTGTGAAATACTTGTTGTCCATGTTTGGGGTTAGTGTTGTGGTTGGGATCAGAGTGTGTGCAGTCTCAGAGGAAGGCTTGCTCAGCAGAGTTCAGCTTAACGTGTTCAAACTGGAGACAACAAAAGGAGACAGGAGACGGACAAAGAGACATTGAGAGGAGAAACAAGATGGGAAGAAAAGAGAGACAGGTATTCTAGGTATTAATTATAGTGCACTATATTTGGACTTTAGATGCAGTGACAGTGATACTGATCTTGGTGCCAGACTCTGTGTCTTTTTTCACACAGATGGTGTCTGTCTTATGTGAACTGAGTCTGTCTCATGGTCTCAATGAAGCCAATCAGATCTCTGCTGCAAGGACTGAGACAAAGATCACGAAGCTGACTCTGAAATCTGTCCTCAAATGTCTTGTTGGAGTGAAGGAGAGTCACTGCTGTAATATGTGTCAATGCAGACAATGTGAATGTTCACTGTTTTTAGGAGGTTGGATGGAGGAAACTGTGCTCAGTGTTAGTTTCTTTATTTCCCTCTCTGTCTCTTCCCCCCTGCAGTGACAGATAGATGTATCAAGGCTTCATTACTTTCTTCAGTCTTGCTGAAGTTCTGTATCATTTGTCACATCCATTATGCTGCATTCAGATTGTCTTTTATAAGTAAACTTTGGTTAAAAGCAAAAGAAAAATGAGACTCAGTCCTGGAAATTGGTTTGAGAGGAGCAGAAAAAAGAATCAAAGAAGAGAAGAAAATAAAGACTTTAACATGTTTTCCAGAAATATAACAGGATCCATGTGAGATGATGGAACTTCATGAAATGTATGATCTCTGTGAGAAACCTTTGAGAAGTCATTCAGTGTAAATATGCACAATGTTCACAAGCAGAGATTGATTGGTCCACTTTTTGTCACCCAGTAGTTCGTTGAGTATGAACAACTTTTATGGTTGTTGATAAATGTTGCTTTGTCCAGCTGTCAGTATCTCTCAGAATTTGAAAAGAAATCTTGATTTGTTCATTTATTTTATCTTCTGATTTGTAGTTTAACAGGAAATAAAGGATAATAAGCGATTTTAATGTTGTCTTTGATGAGTTTTCATGAGCTTATTTCTAGTGGCTGTTGTTAAAGTGTGATTTTTTAATGAGATTTAGAGCTGAAAGGGAAGGTTAAATCATCCGTGTACCAATTTGTATTATGAGGTGTGTTATTCAGGAAAGCAGCTGGACTGAAGGTTTTCTGTGAGAGATGTTTTTTAACCCACCTGCTCTCTGAAATAGTAACGGTTGTCTGCAGAAACAGTATTCAGGTTGCATTAGTAATGGTTGATTTAAAAAGAAAAGTCTTTAATGGACATAATCTATAAAAAATCTACAGCAAAGCTGCTTCAGTTATCAAAGATTAAGTGAAATTGAAAGTTTGTCCCTCATGTTCCACCATACTGCAGTAAATCTGATGCTTGAATTGTTGCTGTGTGACTTCCTGTCATCCAAATACCTTCTCCTCCATCAGCACAGGACACAGAAAACACAGCAATAAGTCGTCAGTAAAGGAGGACAGAAGTGTGTTTGTCTTAGTAACAGACATGAGCCTTTAAATGGACCAATGAAAATGTTGCATGTGGTTCTGACGTCCTTTAAGTCTGCAGATTAAGTGTTAATTAACAGGACAAATGAAGCGTGGTGGAGATGTTAGAAGGATCCTGCTGCAGGTTATCAACAGCTACACACACACACACACACACACACACACACACACACACACACACACACACACTAATCTCTGCATATTGCTGTTTAATATTATGTTGAATAATACATAAATGCCTTGTTATACTTTGTTAATTTGCCCCTTTAAAATTCTGTTTCTTTTTCAGAGTATTAGTTACTCTTTACTTGATACTTTGAATAACTAAATGTTGAGTATTAAGCAGCAACAGACTGCATGACGATCATGAAAGCATGGTGACAGCTGGACAGACAGTTGGCTGCTCAGAAGGACGAGTGCACGGGGAGTTCAGGCCTGGCAAGCAGAGCCGTGCTCTCACAAGAGTTCCCCATACCATGAGTACAGACTGATTTATGGAGGGTACCTGGAGCCAACTGACAGGGGGCCTCATTATCCAAACATGACTGATAAGTTCATCTGAACAAATGATGATAAGAGAGAAATCTAGAGCATGAAGCTGAAGAAGAGTCCTGTGCACAAGAGCACAGACGTGTGTGAGGCTGAATCTTCCCTGTTAGAAGTGTGCAGGGAGTCAGTCAGCTGAAAGGGAAGGTCTTCATACAGACAACAAGCAGTTGTGGAAGACAGCTGGAAGCATCACCTGCCTTGTTAGAGTTGTTGCCATAATTAGTTTGAAATGTATTTTTGCTGTGCATCATAAAGTTTGTGTAACCAAGCAGAGCAGACAACACACACTGAGGAGTTTTGAGGGATTTGTGGGCTTCAGGTGCACCTCTGCCAAGTCATCTCTGTAAAGTGAAGAAAAGAGCTCAGAACAAAGGTGTGAAGTCCACTGACGTCACATGAATACTGACATGTTTTTACTGATCCATCTGAAGAAATTCAGCCTCTTTTTCTGACATTAATCAACAAAACAACATGACAACCAATGTGAGTGGGTTGATGAGAGTAATGTAGGATCGACCCATTGTGCTTCCATGAATGAAAAAGAATCATTTACAGACTTTACAATATGAGCTCTGCCACTGACTCCAACATGACACTTGTCTTGTTGATGGATCACTGAAACTGTACTACACACACATGAATATTCATGATGAGCACACACCCAGCATGAATGACGACGATGGAAACCAGGACTCATATCTGCAGAAATAAAGTGGAGAGAACAGACAACATGACTTCAGGTCAACATATGTTCTGCTAGATACTCAATATAAATTGTGTTTGAACCGTCTCAGTCTTCTCCAAAGTGAGTAAAGGCTGCAGGTGACAGTAGTTCAGCCTCACAATTCAAATGCAGCAACAACATCTGCTCTTTTTTCAGTGACTCCTTTTCTCCATTCCACCTTAAAGCCATGTATGTTTGTGTGACGTCAGTTTGAAGAGAATCCAGGCCGTCGTTCTCTGTACTTCATGCACTTTAATTGAGACCGCTGCTGCTTTAATATTGTCTCTGGGAAGCAGCTGTGTCTTCAGGTCTGCAGTGTGATAATAAAATATGGATGCATTGCATGCTCCCCTTGTCTTGTGTAGCCTCCTGCACAGCCCCTAAAATACTCCATTATTAATATCAATGCAGAATCTCCCACTTGGTGAGATCATGTCTCATCTATATGTCAGGTCCTTCTGCTCTCAGCCAGGCGGGACTAAGCTGCTTCTCTGTGCTAAACCTCATTCAACCTCTGACATTTTACCATTTTCACTGGAGATGAGATCTGCAGCAAAATGTTATCAGCATTTAGAAAATATGTCACACTTCAATTTCAACATTTAAAGGCTCATATTCCAATTCTTACAGTGATAATTTCAAGCCCTTCAGAAAGAGAGACAATTATCAAACTCAGTGTTCAGTGACATTATATTCCAAGCTAGTTGTTGTGCTCAAGTGAGATCAGATGTGAGAGCTGTGGCGCGACAGCAGAAGGTAAAGCAGATAAGACCCAGCTGTTCTGTAGCAGTACACCTGTAGATGGGAACAAACTATTTCAGCAGCTCTGACTCTCAGAAATGATGTTTGTATTTTACTAAATTGCTTTATAATTTGCTGCCTGGATTATGTTCAGAGACAGAGTTCCTTCAAGTGACTGAAACAATAAATTTCTGTAGAGCAGGAGCTGCAGGGATGTGTTTGGGGTGGATGGTGGTCATACAAAGTGCAGGACTGTGACACCAGAATCCAGCGTTCAGGTCCAGACTCCTGATTGTGGTTAGGTTCAGGCAACAAAAGTGTTTTGGTTGAGGTTCGAGAAATGTTGTGATTTCAGTTAAATGCTCAAAAAAAAAAAGTCGAATGTCTCAAGTCACTGCTGACTTTTTCTGTCTTAAAATAGACCTTTCTCTTTCCCCCGACACATTTCTCTCCATCCAATAGTTAAACTCTGGTCTGTTGAAGCTTGAGACAAAATATGAAGAAATATCAGCAGAAAGTCGGCTGAGCTAGAGAGGAGCAGAGCTGAAAACAGTCTGTCAGGAACAAATGAGGAAGTCTTACCCAGTTTCTTGAGCTGGATGTTGTGTCCATGTTGGCTCAGTGAAGATAGAGGAGTGACAGTGAAGACAGTTGTTGTTGAGCTCAACTTGAAACTGTACTGTAGTTTCAGAGTTGTCGTACTATCTGATATATATGTTGTTGTTACAGAAGATAAATCTGTAAATGGAGGGATATGTTGTATTTTGTAATAGCTGACAGTTTGTTTCCACCAAAGACAGA
Source organism: Chaetodon auriga (assembly GCF_051107435.1). NCBI lineage: Eukaryota > Metazoa > Chordata > Actinopteri > Chaetodontiformes > Chaetodontidae > Chaetodon > Chaetodon auriga. Next base: position 20,671,749 of record NC_135080.1, read on the forward strand.
GACGTAGTCCTCAGTTCAGGTTGTCAGATGGGAATGAGGTTTTTCTAAAGAGGCAGCTTATAGAGCCAAGATGTTGACGATGATGTCATCATTCTAGAATGATGGTCATAACTGAGCATTCTCATCATGTGTTGTAGATCCTCCAAATTCAAACAAAGCTTTTTTTCTATCAACCATTTGAGCACAAACACCCACAGACAGTGTCTAAAGTTGCAACAGAAAATCAAAATAATGACTTTAAGCTGAGGGGAACTGAGCTGATGATTAATCTGTCTGGTTTTGTCTCGGAAACAAAAAAAAACAAACAACACAGAAAGTGCAGGATTATAAGTTATTCTTCATGAATTCTTATGTCAAAACAATTAGTATTTATCATTGTACTGTTGCATTTTTACTTCACCGCAGCTAACAGCAACATAATAGCAGACATCAGGGTCACTCACCGGAGTTTCTCAATGTTAATGACTCGACTCGTTGACTTGTTCGTCAACCATAAGCGTTTGTTTTTGCCACTGACAGGCTCAGGTTGTTAGAATAAATGTCTGATGACATTATAGAAAGGATCCCGACAAAATACCTTTCAACTCCCTACCCGACAACTGAAGCTCTGGAAACAAGTCTGAAGTGAAGACAGGTGATGATGGACTCAGAGGTCATGACCTTCAGTCTTTGAGTTTGTGTGTAAAACAGGATAATAATAGTATTTGTTACAAACACCAACAACTGAACTGAATGTGCTTTGTGAAAACGGGTGAATTCAGCGGCTTGAACTGACTTTTCAGAGCAGAGGTGAAGTCCTTGAACTCAGCAGAAGTGATTCAAGAAGAAAATATAAAATCCAGTCAGTGGTTGTCAACAGCTCCTCCAACACAAGAGTTTCCAGATGAACAGGAAGCACAGAGTGACCTCTGAGACCTTCTTTACGTGAGTTCACCCTGAGAAGCACTGGATGGGAAAAAACATGCACACATACATTCAGGATGGTTTACACTCCACAGTGACCAGCAGGTCAGGTCCTCCATGTGTGAGTGATTTACATCATGTTTGGTCGACTCCTGAAATGCTGCAGAGTTCATGGTCGGATGTCTGAACAGTTCTGCATGTCCTGGTCTGAAGAAGCTGAAGAAACATACTGTGAAAACTAAGATTAGTCTTCGCATTCTGCTGCTTTTACAGTCATTTTAAATCAGATATGTGTTTGAAAACTGAAGTCCTCTGACCACACCGAGCCATTCTACTGTCTGTGAGAGAGTCTTCAGAGCTTTGGTGAATAAATGGAGTGAAGAATAAAGAGGAAAAGAAAAACGGACTGCTTCTGAATGAACAGAAGATGCTGACAGGGCAGAACTTCTCTGCTTTCATTTGTTGGAGTTGATAACGAGATCAGTCTTCAGAAGCAGTTGATGATCTCAGCTGGACCTCCGTTCAGTAACACTCAGCACTGATTCATGTTCACTCAGAGGGTTATAGATTCAGGGTCAACTGCAGTTCATTTTCTGAGTGCAGAATCAATCGTGGTTGTGATGTCTCTGATAGTTTGATATGAGTCAGTCAGTGACACAGAAGGTGTGAAAGGTTCTGAAGAGGAACCTTTAGAGATTTCTCATCCTGAACCTCACGAGGCTCAGAGACCGACCAGTGTTGTTACCATCATCTTCTACAGTCCACCTGAGCTACAGCTGGCCCAGTGTGTGTCCTGTTTGTGGACTCATGGTTTTCCTTCAGCACCGTCCAGCAAAGGACACTGATGTGATGCTGTGCAATGCAGTTCACTGTGTTTAATCCAGTCCATCTCCTGACCCCTGTCAGCCTCATGGAGCTCAACCTTAGACCTCCTGAGTCTTTATGACATTTAATCAGCCTGTTTCAGGGTAGTTTGGCAGTTTAAGGCATCTCCTGAGACGTTTGATGTTAAAGAGTTGCAGTAACAGATGATGGTTTGCAATTTTGGATGATCATTACCTTCACAGCAGATATTGGGGAAACAGAGAGAGGTGCTACAGGGGAGAGAGCAGACATGTAGGTCAGAGGAAAGATTTTAAGGTCGGCCAGAGAAGAAACATGACCAGACTGAACATGGATCAGACTGATGAAGGAGAGTTTTCTCTGTTATCGTTCCTGTTTCCTCATCCTGCTCTCTCTCTCTCTCTCTCTCTCCTCTTTTCCTCATCTCTCTTCAGATGTGTGTGTTGCAGAGGTGTGTGAAGGTTGTCCAGTCTGTCTGTGGTGACACACTCTTGACATGATCAGACTGCAGAGGAATGTGGACGATGTTTCCTTCTGAGAGATTTAGTGCCAACTATTAAATATCTGTGACGTAAACTTCAGAGTGAGTTCATACTAATGGACCTGAGCACAGTTAACATTTTGTTCTGTCCAAGGACAAAATCTGAACTTGTTTTTAAATCACTGCAGTGTCCTTCTGTCTTTAGAAACAGTTCAGATCACCTGCATCCATCCATCCATCCATCCATCCATCCATCCATCCATCCATCCATCCATTAATCCTGCAGCAGTTTCTCTGTCTCTTAGTGTGAGGAGAGTGCTGTTGTTTGGTGTTTGATCTTGGTTCCTCATCTTCCTCCTCTTGGCTTGTCTGCATATCAAAGCCTCCAGCTGGAGCCCTGCCTGCTCTCCCAGACCTCAGTCAGCGTGTTGAACGTGTTCTTTGCCCTTCATGTGATCTGCTGTTGATCTTTGTTTCTGAATGAGGAGGATGGTGGTGTTTAATGTTGGGGTTTTGAGAATACTTTGACACTCTCACCATAGGATTGTATGTGTCATGTGGTCACCCAGCAGGCTTTCTAATTTTTATGCAGCTACTCTTCCTCCTTTTTTTCTGAAAGAGATTGTGACAAAACAGATGGAGGAGTTTGTGGTGAAAATGAGGAAACAGAAAAGCAGTTGTTTAATCATCTTTCTTTCAGTGTAACAGAGTGAAGAGTAAAAGTGTTGAGGAGCAGCAGGAACAAGACAAGAAAATAAACCTTCAGTGGTGAACTGAGACCCGTTAGATGCAATGATGAATGGTGACCCCACCTTAAATGATGAGTAACCCCACCTTTAACTCAGTTTGTGCAAACTGATGATGACAAATGTAGAACTTCTCTGAAAGACTGAAATGAGTTTGATTTCTAGCATAATGCTCAGAGGCTGCTGCACAGCAAAGGCACAATGCTGGGAAAGACTCAGCTTCTAGTCTAGTTTGTTCTGTTGAGTCCAGAAGCTATTTGTAACCAGAGGTGGACATTGTTTTTGTTTGTCTGTCCTGCCACTCACTGACTGTTTCTGTCTGATGGTGACCTGAGTCAGCGCACTCTGGCCCCGCCCCCGAGCCCCACTAAAGCCATTAGCTTCCAGCATTTGATTAAACATGGCCATCGATTCCCACAGGAAATGAGTCAAGTTCAGCATCACCTGATCAGAGCATTCAGCTCCCTAATGGAGAGAGAGAGAGAGAGAGAGAGAGAGAGAGAGAGAGAGAGAGAGAGAGAGAGAGAGAGCAGGGGTGGAGAGAGGGATTGTGGGAGTAGGAGTTCACAGTAACAATGGAGGGATGAGAGGTGGGAGAAGATGAAACAGCTTAATGTCAAATACAAACACACACAGTGAGAAACATCCAGCAGCCTATTGTTCCTGAGTCATTGGCAGCTTCCAGCAGCCTGAGGGCTTCACATATTGTTGCTTCAGCAATGAGGAGTGAAAATGTTTAAACATAAAGGCTGCTGATTTTATATCTGCTCTCTCGACAAAGGACGCTGAAAATTCATGAACCTCATTTATTTCTTCTGTACTTCATATTCTGCAGATGCCTTTTGCTCCTGCTTTTACAGTTCAAAATGTTCCATTATGTCCCTTTATTGTCAGATTTAGATGCAAATTCTCTGCTATATCGCTCAACATGATGTCTTCCAATAATGTTGAAAGAAAAAGGTGTATATCATGTTGCTGACTGTGGTTTTAGGGTTGATGAACTGCATTCCAGTGGCTGGTTTACTGAGAGCTAAAATCTGAGTGGACACAGTGACAGGTGAAGACACACTATGTGTCCCACCCAAGGTTCACTCTCCACTGATTGTTCAGCATCAGGGTCTGTTGTTTTAATGTTATGTGTCATGCTGGCAGCGTCAGGAGAGGATCCAGGAGTGGATGTGACCCACAAAGAGGTGAAGGGAGACGCAGCAGGCAGGAGGCCAGGAGAGAGAAACACAACACAATCCTCTGCCAAGGTTACACACCTACACAGCTGCACACACAGACACACTGCCAGAGGTTACTCAGCTGGCTGCCATAAAGATTCCCACTATTAAAGCAAGTGAATGGCATTAGCAGCCTCTAGCCATGGCAAAGGACAAGGAGCAGCCTGTCACAGCAGGAGAGGCCATGATGGGAACAGTGAGGGAGCAAAGAGTCATAATCTGTCCCAAAGGTAAGATTTAAGACTGGCACCGGCAGAGATGGAGGTTTAAACATGACATCCAGCCACTGTGGAGCTGATGACAGCTACAGACGACTCCTCTCTGCTACTTTCTGCCACCTCCTCATGTTGTGATGGGGCTTTAAAAAAAAAGAAAGGGACACATATTGGCATCTAGTTTTCTTCTTCAGAGAAAAGTGTTAGAGTAAAAAGGTCAGTTGTGACAGCCAGTCAGTGATGATGCATCATAGATTTACATCTGAGTCCTCAGCAGCTGTTTCCAGCAGATCAACTCAAACACACTGAGTGTAGCTTCATGTCCAGCATGAAACAGCAGAGAGCAGAAGCAAGTGATTGGCTCTTAGAGAAAGTCCAGCATCAACATTTGAGTTGAAGGACCAAACCAGAGATCAGTGGACAGTGAACGCTGACTTGTATTCGTCAGGTGACCAGAAACATGTTGCTCTGTGTCTGCTGGATGGCCTCTCAGTGAATAACTTTAACATGACAGCATAAAAATTCCCTCAAGCTGTTCTATCAGCAGCATCACAATGTTTCCTCTCCTGTGTTTAGATGATGGATATGTGATGAAGTCAGGAGGCCTCGTCCTCTCTGCTGGAACTGAAATGTAAATGCTCATCGAGCAGCTCTAAATACATGTAATCCAGCGGAGCCCTGGGGGGGCAGCATTAGAGAGGGAGATGAAACAGACCCTCAGTAAAGAGGCCACACAAGGCTGACTGCACTTCAAAAACATGACGCTCATTGAGTTCACACCAACTGTATCGTCATGTCAAGAAGCAGGATTATTGTGGACATATTTAAATGTAACATGGTGTGTGACTGCTGAAATGAAAGACTGTTTAAAAGTCATTTATTTAGCTTTTAGCTCCAAAAGTTGGAGAGTAAAGAAACAGATCCAGAGTTGCTGCTTTTCTCTGATCGTCCCTGTTTGAGTCCTGTTGATCAAAGTTGTCCTTTTCTCTCCTTGAGAAGAAACGGTTTGCAGAGACAGTCAAAACTATTTTCTTCTTCATCTAATTTATATTTCTGTCTGTTTTTGAATTCTCTGTGTTTCAAATGAAGGTTGGGAGTGATGGAGGAGCTTTCTCAGCTTTAAAGACACTGTGACATTATTTCACTGCTCATTATTGGACTTTTCTGCATCGTTGATGTGTTCATTGGACAGAAGGAGTTTTGCATTAATGAGTGGAACATGAAATATCAGCTGCTTGTCTGTCCTGGTCTCTCAGTTAAATATTGAATCATGTTTCTGCTTCTCAGATGAATTCATCAGGTCATTAGTGGAGACTGATTTCATCTGATCAGGATGGTGATGTCATCTGATGGATGTTGTTCTTACTGTGCTTGAATTAGTTTTCACAAGTCTTACAATTAGTTGAAATGGACATTTACATGGAATATAAATCAACTGAACCAACTGTTAATCATCTGTCTGCAGGAAGTTTATCTCTTCTTCATCCAGTTCAATCTGAAGACTTGTTCCGACATCTTTTGATCTTGGTTTGCATTCAATCCTTCAGTTCTCTGAACTCATAATCGCCACTTTTGTCACTTTGTAAGGCAAATGAAAATCTTAAAATGATTGTGATTGGTTGAAATCCTGCCAATTCAAATTCATTGTGTAGATGAAAGCTCTGTGCAACACTGCGCATATTTTCCAAAGTGCACACTTACATTCTGCGAGGACCCTCAACCTTTCTCTTGACTCTTAATTTGAGTTGATGACCTTCATTTCTACATGTTGAAAGCTGCTTTGTTAATGAAGTCTAATTATACTGAAGTGTGAGGTGAAAGCTGATTCTTCCATGTCTCCATTGTTGAGAGGCTTTAGATCAGATTGTCAGTTCACGGCTGACCATCTGATGTCCCCCTGAAACCATCTGGACAGACTCCAGATCTGTCTGGGAACCTGCAGCGACAGAGTTCAGGAGGAGAAATGATGTTCACTGAGTGAGATTCACTGACTGAACACTCACCAGTGATCAGATCAAAACATCCTGCACACAATGTGAGAGACATGAGGGGTTGACTGGTTCTGAAATGTAGTTTCTGCTCTGAATGTATCTTCTCATGTTGTACCTCAATCAACGCTGGCACTGACCCAGCTCTCTGAGCACAGTGGATGTCCATTCAAGGAGAATGTGCAGAAAAAGAAAGAGCATGTTGCTGTAACCAGGTCACTTTGATCAGATCAGCAGGAACTCAGTTCTCATGTGATGTTTTAGGTTTACAACAGTACAGAGAAATACATTTCCAGGAAGTGAACAGTTTCCCTTTGCTGCATTCTCTGTGAGATCATTGAAATGTCATTTTGAACCTTTCCAGTGCAGACCGCTCTGACGGCTTCATGAAGATCCAGCAGAGACTCGGCTCGAATCGGCCCTGTGCCTGGTGTCCAGTGATCCCTGTAGCTCAGCCAGGCTCAACCTGAAGAAACAAACTTGTGGGATCATCACCTGAAAGGTGAAAGAGATTGTGTGTAGGTCCACTGGACAAAGAGCAGAGACTGATCTGATGGAGGCTTTTTGACCTTGACTGAAGAAACTGAAACATGGGAAGTCTTCTCTGTGGTGAGGAACACATTAGAAACAGTGGAGGTGCAACTCAATGCACTGTGCACTGCTTTAAGTACAGTGTTCCTGTTCTTCAGGTTGTCATTGGGTCACTGGATACATGTCACTGGGTGTTATTTGCTCTGCTGTCTCAGCTAATGAGTTCATTTCTGCTGATACACTGATGAGTGTTGGACCTCTGCCACCTGGAGGGCTGCAGTTTGGGAAAAGTCAAGTCATACTGAACAATGTCTCATTGGACTTTACGGTCCGACATCAGCAAAGTGAGCTCAGTGCAAACTTTCTACAAATAAGGGAAACAAATCTCTGCCGTAAGAAGTTTTGTTTTTTATTTGGAACATGTTTGTTCCATATTTACATCTTTCCTTCCTTAAAGTGTTCTGCATCAGTGAAATCACCAACTGTTTATGGCACAAATTGGTTTGAGCTTTGCAGAACGACAAATCTGCTCCACAACAAATGCTGGAAGTTTAGTCAATGGAGTTGAAAGATTTCACTGTGTGATGCAACTCTTTCTGAACGTTGAAGAGCAGGAAGTGACGAGCACATTGTGTCGGTGTTCAGGCGGTCAAGAGGAAGCACAGAGCAGCTGTTGGCCTTGTGTTGTGTGTTTGTTATCAGGCTGCAGGAGATGCTGGATGCTCTTATTTTACACAGAAACCCTCAGACTGAAACTCTGGAGCAGGTTGGACTTTGGAGAGAGATACATGTGATTAATGAGAGCTGCTGGCAAGAGAGTACACACAAGAAGTGCTCTCTCACTCTGTGTGTGTGTGTGTGTGTGTGTGTGTCTGTGTGTGTGTGTGGTGGGATAAGGTGGGATGCGTCATGGCTGACTAACACAGATCAGCCGCTGGTCTTCTCTCCACCTCAGAGGATCCTGTTCATCTTCTGTCTTAAACTCTCGCTCTGTTCTTCTTCTCTTCTCTCTCCTCTGCAGCGTCGGATTCTTTCTCCCCACAGAGCGCCTCCATCTTTTTGTGTCTTTCTGTATTTATCCCACCACGACAGAGTGTTTGTCTGTTTGTCAGTTTGCATGATACCAAAACCTGAACAACACATTCCAGTGAAATGTGGAGGAAAGTCAGAGCAGATCGCTCCAAACAGCTCGACCAGCTGTCCATTTCTAAAACACCTCGTGATTTTGTCTCAAAACTCCTTAACTGTGAGGTGTAGAGCTAAACCTTGAATTCACTCGTTCAAGTTCATCTTTTAATGTGCGGTAGGTCCATTTCTGCCTGAAGTCATTCGCCATGATTTACTTTTTTTCTTTTCACAGAGCAGTGGATCAGCCTGACCTCGCTCTGTGCAATTCCAATCAAATTCTGATTAAAGATGCACACATCTGCTCTTAGTGGTCATGCGAATCAAGATTGTAAATTCTAACCATTTTCTTCAAAAGCGACTAATTTCAATGATTGTGCAGCCTTGTTCAAGGATGATCTCTGTTATTTCTAGTTTTATGTGCAGTCGATGATAAATGACTTGTTAACTTGACGCAGTGCAGCACCTGGATGGTTTCCTACCTGTCTGTCAAAGACATCTATTGGTTAACTAGCTGTTCATCGCTCCGCATCATGACGGCCTGCTGGGAGCTCTGGGAAGTTTAACAAGACAGTTTAACACCAGCATACAGGACAAGTGAAGACAAGGAAGGAGCTGCAGGGGCTGTTCAGGGTGTGTGAGTGGAAAGATGACAATAATGATGAAGAGGTGATAACAGGGAGTGAGAGGCAGTGAAACTCTGTGGTTCTTAGTTCAAATGTTCACATTAAAAACTTCATCATTCAGAACTGCAGAGGAAGGAGAATCAACTGAGACACACAGAGACAGACAGGTGGGACAACAAAGACAGAAACAGACGAGTAAATGCAGAGAGACAGTGTTCAGTTATTGTGTGAATCTACTGAACTCAGATCAGTGCTGCTGGGTGATTTGAATGTTGGAGGAAGAGCTTTGGAAGAACAGACAGAGTGACAGCAGTGGTGTTACTCTGAGAGCCAATCACACACTGTTTATCCTCTCATCTCACTCTGTCATTGGTTCAGTCGTCTGCTGAGAGAAAACCTGTTCTGTTTTGATTGACACTGACAGGAGATCAGATCCAAACTCTGAGCAGAGAAAATGCTACAAACATCATCTGCAAACTTGATGTGTCTCTCCTCAGACAGACAGACAGACAGACAGACAGCAAACAGAGTGAAGAGGGTTAGTCAGGATGGTGTTTGGTGCTCTGAGAAATCAGCTGGCTGATCCATCATCTGAAGATAAAATCTACTGGACTGTATTCACATGAATCTGCATTATGTTTAAAGTGGAACGACACTACAAAGGCTCCATGAACGTCTTTACAACAACCAGATTAACATTTAGCCTTTCAGCAGGGTTCAGTGGGAGTTGGATTTTACACAGTCGCTCACATTTATTGAGCTTCAGCCCACTATGAACAAACTGTGTGTGTATATCAGTGTGATTCCTGGAAACCTCAAAGCAGGAAATAGCTCTGCAGTGAAGTGGACCATTATGATGAAATTCTGGAGAATAAATTCTCATGTTCTTCTTGGTTTTCACTTCCAAATGAGTGGGTTAGACTGGGCCAAACTGCACCTTGTTAAAGTCAGTCTGAGGCTTGTTTTTATTTATTTATCTATTTTATGGCCAGAGCAGATTCATTTGTGAAGCAGTGCAGCAGATATCTGAGCTCTGAGTGAACACAGATTTAGTTCACTTCATAGATACTGTCTGCTAAAATCCATCAAGCTGGATATAAATAGTGTGATTTCCTCTTTGACGTCAGTCTCTGTTTGTGCACTGATTGTTTTAGTATCCACTCTATAATACACACACACATGTTACCTTCAAAGACATCACAGCCTTGAGTATTTCTTCAAACACATGGATGGATTCAGACAGCAGACCCTGTACTGTCGATGGGAGCTGGTCTGAGATCAGCGAACAACTGACATTTCAAATCAAAGAACTGGTCAGTCCAAAACTTGTTTTTAATCAAATTTTGAGTTTGATATCATCACCATACAGATGATGATGATGATGATGATGATGATTAGATCAGATGGATTGTAGGATGAGTATACATCTGTAACAGTGTCTGAAATGCCATTTTCTTGGAAAAGATAGGAAAGGAAATAGATGCATTAGAGACGAGGAGACAGAAAAAGGAGAAGCTTCATGTCCACCCTGATCTTTTTTTAACGACTGACTGTGATTATGATGTTTGATTAGGATGTTACTGTGGCTCAATGGCCCATGAGACTCTGTAATGTAGTGAGAAAATGGAAAGGAAATTGTCTTTTCTTCACAATATTCCTCTCGAGCTCTTTCACCCTCCCTCCAAATATCACTGTCTGTGGATTCTCTCAGTCTGCAGTGTGGATGAATGTTGACATGAAGTGATGTTTAGAAGCTTCACATTCACATTGATTGGATGCATGATGTGGACTGACTGAACCAAGCAGCCCAAAGCTCAGATTATCAGACTGATGAGCAGAAGGTTTGTTAGATGAGACGATGAAGAAGTTCAGCACTTAGAAAAAGTGTTTTTCAGCCTGTCTGACAATTCAAGGCAATAAAAACTTTCAGCACTCACAAATGTTCACACAGCTTTAGTACTGAGGCTGAAAAACTCATTTCCTGATCAGCTTTGACATTTTCTGAGATCTTCATTTGTCATCATTGAGTTTAGGCTGTTTGTTGTGTTTCTGTTCTCATCTTCATCAGCTTCACTTTCCTCCTTAAAACAGTGAAACACATGACACAACACACTGATGTGATCTGAGGAATAAGGAGCCGATGAATCGCTCATCTCGTACATCAACAAGTGTCAGTCAGAGCAGCGTTTGAACAGAGCTGTTGGAACCTGAGTTAAACAAATATGAAGGACACTCAGGGCTGAATGTGAAGGAGGATGAAGAAATAGAAACAACAGGAGACTCTTTGCTGTGCTCTCTCACAGACCCTCAACACATATATGAACAGAAGTCATGTGGAACTCCATTACAGCCATTGCAGCACGCAGACCTCCCCATGTGGTGAGATAGCAAAGAAGAGAGAGGAGAAAGCTGAATAGACAATCATTTATTTCACTCACTGTTTGTCTGCTGAGGCCGTTTTCAAAGATCGGCCTTTTCATTCTGACTCACTGTGGCGTTCAGAGTCGTTCAGTACTTTCCTCTTAATCACTGTCTCGTGGGTCTTTATCTGCTTCTCGCTGCTGCACTTAAAACTTTCAAAGGTTTTCATACTGAGCCACCTGTGAGTGTTTGGAAATACAAGCATAGCCCACTCTGCCCGATCACACATTTGTTTTCTGTGTGAAGTATTCAGCTTCTTTCTGATAGAAGAACCATCTTCAATATCTGAACCACCCACACGAGTTTATCTTCCTGCTGTCAGAATGTATGAGGGGTCACAGTTCAGCACGGAGGAATATGCATTTTTTCTAAAAATAAAATATCATGTGCGATGCTGTATAATGTCAGACAGCAATGAAATATTTTTACTTGAAGAATTAAATTGTATTTCTCGTTTAACTTATTTAATTTCTGTTTGCTGCACACACATATTCACTCCTTGACGTGGTTAATGTGCTGTAGACTGTACTTTAACTGTGCAAGCTGTGTGTAACTGATCAGGGCTGCTTCTTGCTAAATGCAGCGTTGGCCCCTCTGCTCCTCACAGTCTGTTCTTGGTGCTGTTTTGAAGGGAGGACACTGAATTAAAAAGGGTTGTTTTCTGTAGCTGAATCGTTCCAGTCCTCAGCCTCCTCCTTCATTAGACTGTGTTGAGTTTGACCAGTTGCTGCTTGTTTGTGTTATTTCACCCCATGCAGTGACAGCCATATGGTTAGTTTGTGTTTGTGTGATCAGTTGCATTCATCAGGTTCAGCTGCTTTTGGTGGCAGAGCTGCTGACAGCCTCAACCCAAAGATCATCAGAATAACTGCACACCAGACCTCATTTTCAGAATGCTAAAAAGGTCTGTGTGAGGGCTCCTGTGTTTCCTGCTGTCGGTGGTCTAATGTCAAAGGAGATGCAGGCAGCAGCACAGGTTGTCATTATTCATTAGAGGAGGTCAGATTTGGCCCTGCTGTGGCCGCTTTGGTCAAGCGGCCTCTTTATTTTTGCTCATGCAGAACAAGCTGCTGTATGAATGCAGAGCAGTCTGTAGTGGGAGAGTTCTCACATAGAAGAAGACTGATGTGTGTTTCTGCCTTGCTCTGAAAATACCCACATTTCCTTCTCTGTCTTCAGAATATATATTGAGCATTGTGTGCATTGCTTCATATGTTTACAGGGAATTATCACTGCCTAAAGAAATATCGATATCTCTATATATGGAACCATCTGATGTTACAGCGTTTGCATTTGCTTCAGGCTTCAAAACAGTCGTCCACAAACCAGTGGGTGAGGTCACAGTGGCTGCATCCACTTATTTTCGACAGCCTATGGTTTAATCCCATAGCCTACCAATCGTATGGTTGCACATGTTGAGTGTGGATGCTGTTGCTTCATGTTTCTGAGGTTTCAGTCCTCCTGAATGTTTGCTTCAACTTTAATATCATTCTAAACCAGTGAGAAAGAACACACAGAGCAGAGACTGGACATTGTCCATAACTAGATGCTCTTCTCCTGCATGCACACAGAACATGTTCTGTTGTTCTTTTAAGAGGATGCTGTGGACAGATGGAGTCCAGGACTGTTCCCCATGATGGAATTAAAGAGAAAAAAGCTCCTGCATGGTTTGAGAGTTGAGGTGATGGCAGTGTTTGACAGTTTTCAGGTAAAGCAGAGAAGTTACACATCAGAAACACAGTTTGACACGGCCAACAGGGTCAGTGGTCTTAATGTGGAGGGAGGGCTTGTCTGCCAGGAAATGTGGAGGCGAACGAGCTAACAAGTCTGCAGAGACTCAACAGGAGAATCGTCAGGAGACCAGATGAGGTCTCTGCTTTCTGTTCACTCAGTTCAGGAAATTCAGCTGAATCCAGCAGCTGGATGCAGGAGAGAGAAAGCCAAGACTGACCCGGTGTGTAGGTGGAGGGGAACATTAGAAAAGGTTGAACTGTGACTCGGTGTTGGGAAAGATGGTGCAGAAACAGCTGAGGAGCAGAATGAGGGATCATCAGTTTGTCAGTTTGCTCACTAACAGGAAGGTTACAAATCTGCAGGTCAGCTTCTGCACCACATTTCTTTTCTGTGGAGGCTTCAGTGACTCCAACCTGACTGATCCACATTCACAGCATACAGGACACAGCCGTGAGCCTGTACAGCTCATTGACAGATACACTCAATAACCAACAAAACAGATGTGTCAAAAGTCAGATGATCTCAGAAGAAGTTGGCAGTTTGAATTCAATCCAGTGTCAGGAGTTATTTTGAGACTCAGGTACCTGTGTGTGTTTTCTGCCTCAGAGAACCAGGAGCCTTTCATGTTGGGTAGCCCAGGGATGTTGTCCTCTGTGCCATTCGAAACAGCCTGATCAAAGGTTTGCATCCATATTGCGGGAAAACACACAAACATTCTGTGTACACACACCCTCTCCCACCACTCTGAGTTGGAGGAGAAACTCTTGCTCCTCCTCTTTTCTTCAGTCTCCAGTAATTCACTGTGTTATTTTCCCTCTGACACACAGCAGCATCAGGAAACGTCATCACAGCTTCACTGTCAAGTTAAACACAAGTAGACGATCCAAACACAATAATAATCTGAATAATTTATCTTAAAATTGTATTAAATGCCAGTAAGTCTATTGAAAATGATAATTTAATGTCATCATGTTGAATAGCAGCAATAACTTTTCGATCACGTGACACAGAAAGGGAGACAAGCTGAACCAAGAGAGGGAGAGATTCAGTCCTCTGGCCGCCGTGTTCAAACCCTCGATGTCTGTGAGCTGCATGAAGAATGGTGGTGTGACAGTTTAATAAAGTTAAAAGGTTTCTGCTGAGCAGCTTCAGATCTACACTTTAAGCTTTCATGGTCAGACATCTGTCAGAGCAACGCAAGACAGAGAGGAGGAGGAGGAAGAGGAGAGTGTTAGAGAGTCACCCGAGAGAGAGAGAAGAATATATCTGCCCTTGAAACATGATCAGTGTTTCACGTATTCAATGGAGGCAGAGAATATTTACACACACACCACAGACTGCACACAGTGAGCTCACACAGCAGTCCTGTTTACTTTTTCTATGCTGGAAATGATGCTCAACAGAAATGGAAATAGACAAATTAGAACAGGAAACTATTTGAGCTTCTGTCCTGCGTGGATGCTCTGACAATGACAGAGGTGCTGTTTACAGTTTCCATGTTGCTTCTGACTGTGACCATGATGCCATCTGTGATGCAGCGGAGCCCCAGAGATCATCAACAAGAAGCAGAGAAAGCTGTTCTGGAGCCCGACAACCCCCCAAACTCTCTCACACACAGCGGTAAACAGCGCTTAACGACAGGCCCACTTTAATTATTTATGGGTTACAAATCATTTGGCAGTCATTAATGAATATTTGATCATGTGAGCTATTCCAAAGTAACCGGGGGATGCTAAATATTACCAAGATGTTAAAAATGAACTGACACTAATGCTTTGATTTCAGCTCTGAAACAAGTCTGAATAATAAATATCAGCAAACAGCAGCTTGACATTATTTCTGGAGGACAGCTCTTTACCTTCAGAGTTCATCAGTCACATGAGGACACAGAGCCTGTGACGGCCAGGAATCAATGGATTTATCTGTCGCCTTTTGTGTGAGTGCTGTAGTGTGAGGATTGTTTGAGCAGCACACAGCAACACGTTGGCCAAACATTCAGATGCTCCACGCTGCAACACTGGAGTCTTATTTAGTCACACTGAATCTCTTTTCATTAAATTCTCTCTGGCCTCACAGATCTCTTTCCACTCCAACCATGACTGTACTAATAGAGCCGATTTGGCCAATCTCAGGCAGCTGAGAGGTGAATCAATTAGCTTCTTTTGTCTTCCCACAGGAACACACTACCTAGAAGAGCACACACCCTGACCAAGCATATTGGATTCACTTTAACACTGCTCTGATGCTGGCAGGCAGCCTGGATGGTGTGAAGTGCTGGATGGGGAGGGGGAGAGAGAGGGAGAGAGGGGGGCAGAGTGTGGAGACAGTGTGAGGGGAAAAGGATGGAAAGAGACAGACTGAGAGACAGAGTGCAGAGACAGAGCAGAGAGGAGAAAGAGAAGAGAAAGAAGAAGGAAAGTGAATCGTTTCTTTTCCATTTGTGATGAGACATCAGCAGGAAGTGAAGCTCTGCAGCACCTTTCTATTGTTCTACGTTCTAGAAGTGACTCTGTGTGTTTCACTGTCTTGTGCCAAACATACACTGTGTTTCACATCAGTGTCCTGAATATGAACGAGAGACTGAAGACAATGACTGAATGCATCATTGTGAGATAAACTGTGACACCTCTGTTGTTTCCACAGAGCAGACAGTGAGAAATGATCTGTCTCACCAGAGTGTCCCTTCACTATTACTGAGTGCTTCTCTTTACGCTCTTCTTCTTTTCGTTCAGTTCATGTGGAGTTTATTTCCTGTCCTGAATTTGAAGCTGCTGCTGAAATATTTCTTCTCAGAGCAGAGACTTGGGAGAAGTTGGCTTTTCAACCTGGTGATACTGTGAATTCTTTCACATGGTAGAAATTACTGCCCGCCGTCTGCAAACGAACAGATTTCTCATCTGACTTTCTCTCCCATTCTGATCCTGGCAGCTCTCGAAAAGTCTAAACCCAGAGACCCTCATCAGATCATTGGTGGGTAAACAACAGGTGACTACTTCCATCTGATGAACACAGTCAGTGAACTGTGCTGTCTGCTGATGTGTCTCATTGCTGAGAGATCCATCAAGATGATGAGAGGATGAGAGCTGGAGATTTAGTCTGATCACACTGAGATTCATCAGCTGCTTCTGCTTCCCTCCTCAGCTCAGCAGCTCATCCACACACACACACACACACACACACACACACACACACACACGTACAGACACGCTGTGTGTGACTCCATGTTTGTAACACTGAGTAACACTGCAGCTACTGTGAGCTCTGTGAGAAAGAGGATCCCCACCAGCTTTCTAAGAATAACTCAGTCACATAAAGACCTTTGACTCTGTGTTACTTCTCTGCTTGTTGCATATTTCATAGGTTGACAGGCTGTGTTTGCACACACACACAAACCAAGCACATCCAGAGAAAGTAAAGCAGCATCAGTGTGTGTCAGAGATGAGATCCAGCATGTACTTTAACCACTGAGGTCCTCTGAGGTGAGGAGCTAAGTGATATTTGATGACAGGTTGTAGTTGTTCCGTCCAGTGTGGACGATCAAAGTGTCCTTGTCTTCTCTGGCTGCAGCTTTAAACAGGTGAAGTGCTGTGGAGGTTGTGCTTCAGTGAGTCGGACATCTTTTAGCTGTCAGAGATTCAACCTCGACCTCTGAGAGCCTTTGACAGGATGAAGATGTCACTGAGGGAGGCTTATTTTCTTCTCTTAGACTGAGGCCTTGACCACACTTATGCAGATATTCAGCCAAACAAACCTCTTCCTCTGCGTTTGAGCCTCTCGTTCACATGCAAACAGCATTTTAGGTCACGAAAACAGATTTTTTAAAACACCTCCTGAAGCGCAGATTTTTCAGGACTCCACTTTCTGTGTATCGTTGTCGTTGCAGCCGCCTTCTCATGACACAGATGTCTCCTGTTATATTCTGGATTTGTTTCTGGGTAAAAAGATGGTTTCCTCTGTGATGTGAAACCTTCATCCAATGCTGCTTCATGACTTTGAATTGATCACAAAGGGACTCAGTGTATGGGAAGACAGGAGCCCACAAGTAGAGATCTGTTGTGTAATGACATCAGGGAAGAGCTTTAAATGTGTTCACTGAACACGTTTATTAAGACCTCTGAATATCCACACTCATCCTGGAGGCTTAATGGCTTTTGGGACTGCAGCAGCATCAAGTATCTGACACTTTGCACACAATATCACACAGAATAAAAAGAGACATGAAATCAAAGCATCAGAATGTCTCTGGAATGAATTTGTTTGGCTGATCAGGGCTTGTCTGACAAGAATAAAATGAAAATATTCAATGTGTGGATTTTAAGGTTGTATTAGACCCTGTGTGTTCTGGCTCTGTTTGAACAGCTGTTTTTTTTTTTTTCTGGACTCTTTAATGGTACATAGAAAATGCTCTTTGCTCATGTTTCCTTCCATCTGTTGATGTGATTTTTCATACTGAAATAATGTGGATGAAGTGTTTGTGTGGCATGAGCTTATCTGATGATCCAGCTGTGGGCCGAGACTGAGAGAGAGAGAAGTATGACAGAGACTGATGGTGAATCCATGAACTACAGACGAGAGGTGAGGATAAGGAAGGACTGTGCAGCAGAGAAAGGGAAGTACAAAGAAGGAATTAAGGATGTCAAGAGCTGAGATAAGCTTGATTCCTGAGGGATCAGAGCTGTGCAGAGAGAAAAGACTCGATGCTGAGATTCTCACTGACTCTGGCTTCTATTCAGTGACACCTGAGGATTGAAGTCCTGTTTGACACCAAAGCTTCATCTATTCTCAGTCTCTGAAATGTTAAGTTTCAAGAACTTTACATTTTCTGAAAGACATTTCCCCCAAAGACTTTTTCTCCTCTTTGACGATGAAATTCAATTTGAGCCATAGATCAGACTGAGCTGAGAACAAGCTCTCCAAGTGGTGGAAAGATGGAGAATTTCCCCTCAACTCCTCTGCAGGCAGCTGCTTCACGGTCACAGCTCGGATCACATTTCAGGGAAAGCAGGCAGATGTTTGAGCACCAGGCTCTCCAGAGATGTGCAGCAAAGCCGGAGAGAGAGGAGCAGAATCAAAGCCGACGTCAGATGTGTGTCAGACTGTGAGAGTTTGTTAGAATTTGACTAAAAAAGAGGTCGATATTTTTCGAGCGCTCTGGAAGTGACAAACAGAGGAATTTACTGTCTGCGGCTCAATATTGAAGAGGAAGAGTTCAGATGAGTTGATGTGTTGATGAGGTCAGTCCCACATTGAGTGTTTAACCATTTACTGCCAATAGTTGTGGAGAGACTGATGGAGACTCTTGTGTTCTGTGACGCTCTCTAATGTCTCTCTCTCTTCTGTCTTGTCCTCGTGTCTCTTTGCTGCCAGCAGAGTCGTTGCCACAGGACCACACAGAGATCTGTCCAATAATGTGGCTCAACAGCAGAATCCGTCTTTGTTCCTCTTTCATCTTCCATCAGCTCCTCTGTGATGAAGCACACTCACACCAGTGAACCGCTGTCACTTCTATCAAAGGCTTCAGTAAATATAATCTGTGCTCACTGGAATAATTCATCCTCTCTCCCTCTGAAGTCTGTCTGGACTGTCTGCTGACTGTTAGTGGTCAGAGCCCGTCTGAGACTTGGACACTGTTCTGTCCACGCAGAGACATTGATCTGGTCAATCCTCTCTCTCTCTCTCTCTCTCTCTCTCTCTCTCTCTCTCTCTCTCTCTCTCTTTCTCTCTTCACTTTTGCTCTTCATCATGGACTTTTGCATGTTTGTCTGCTGCACACTTGAATGTGTAGGAAGCTGCCTGTCACTTTAAATTGCTTCAACATCTTTTCGTTCTTCTCTCATCATAATTGTTCCTGACCTTCATTCTTCTCTTCAGTTGTTTTTGACTTTTTCTGCAGTTGTTCTGTTACTGTGAAGGTTTCTGGGATGTCAGCCTGTGTTTTGAAGTCATGTCGTGCTCTCCACAGTGATCATCAAATGTTGCCCCATCTAATCTTAATTAAAAAAGCAGCTTTACTGCCTCTGTCTGTTTGCTAATAGCTCGTCTTTCTACTCACACTAATGTGATGCTAAACTTGTGACTATAAATCAATGTTGTCTCGACTCAGTCCAGTGAGCCTCCATGGCTCAGTGAGCATGTGGCTTTTAGGGAACCATTGTTGGACTAATCTGATCTGATGACTGCCAGTAAACGTTGAAAGGTCTGGAATGGAAAGGTTGATTCATTTGCCAATTGAGTAAGATTCAAAGACTGATGTGATGGATATTAAAATACAAACAGGATCTATCAAATCTACCAAAGCTGCCTGGTCAAAGCAAACCTCCACATCCAACATGCTGACTCTGTTGAACATGGTCGTCCTGATCAATTCATGACCTGAAAAATCTGACTCTTGTTTCTCTGATATGTTTGTGCACTGTAGAGTACAGTCACATGAGAGGATCACTGAGAGAAAAGAGGCTTCATGTGCTTCAGCTGCATCACATCATCTGCTGTTTTGACACGCTTTTCTTCTTTTCACGCAGCACATTTCACAGATCAGAATGAAAGACTCTTGGAAAATATCCTCAGTGTGCAAAGAAGATTATGGGAATATGAAATCTCTCTTCACATGACTCACCTTGAGTCAGTGCTGGAGGAAGCTGTGTCAGCTGGCTGGGAGCTCCAAGCTGCTTATGTGTTTTGTAATTTCTGAGGAAACACGTTCTTCATAATAAGAGACAGACATTTCTTTATATTTGCATGAAGCTCTTCTGACATTTCCTAAACAAGGAAAGTTTTGTTCTGCAATCCAAACAGCTGCTGCTTTGATATCGTCCTGTTAAAAGCAGCTGTGTCTCAGGAGAAGAGTGTCCTCATAACATTTTGACTCACTTGTATTTTGGCTCCTGCACAACCAGCTGTTCCTAATATGCTCCATTATTTTGATAAATATTATAAATATGTAAGACCTGAAGCATTGAGTCTGCTCATGTGGGATGATGCTACTCTGCCTCTCTTTCATTGTTTGTAAAGTACTTACACACGTTGGTGTCAGTGGGAAATGTAGTCTTGTTTTTGTTGCAGTAAGAATGTGGAGTTCACGTCTTCACATGAATCACATCAACATGATGACAGAGTGGAGACTGAAGGACTAATAGTTTGCATGTCCAGGATTGTCTGATCTGGTTAAATTGCTGTGTTGTGACTATGGACCAGTATGGAGCCCATTTTCCAACACGCTGTTCCCAGCAGAAGGACACTGTGTTTGCTCTTCAGGGTGTTTGTGTGTCAGTGAGGATTCAGTGAGATAAAGTCAGAAAATAATTCCATCGTTTGTGTGTTTACACTGCAAACTCTTCTGCTCTGTCCCATCCTTCCTTTCTCGTCGTCTCTCTCTGTTTCACAGGTTCATTCAGGTTGTTCAGTCTCTGGGTTTGTATCCAGTTAATGATTTACTGAGCTGACACACTCCTGGACTGATTTGTTGCATTTGGAGTCCAGAGGAACCTTTGTGAGAGACGGACAGAGGCACAGAGACAGATAAAGACAGAGAGACTGTCTAATGTGATGGAGAGAAATACATTTGTTTCCCTCGAACAACAGCCACGTGTACTCTCTCAGCTTTTCTTCCTCCCACTCTGACCACAGGCTTTTGAAATGAACCTTGATAAGCAGTGGCAGTTATTTATATGGTAATTCACCAAGAAACACATCACACATTAGAGGAACCTCAGTTTAGTGGAGTGGA
The DNA here is from genome assembly GCF_051107435.1 of Chaetodon auriga. Lineage (NCBI taxonomy): Eukaryota > Metazoa > Chordata > Actinopteri > Chaetodontiformes > Chaetodontidae > Chaetodon > Chaetodon auriga. Next base: position 20,692,314 of record NC_135080.1, read on the forward strand.
AATGAGATATCCTGTGTGTGTGTGTGTGTGTGTGTGTGTGTGTGTGTGTGTGTGTGTGTGTGTGTGTGCGTGCTGGTTGCTCCGCATCGACCTTGTGGTGATATTATTTGGGGTTGAAGGTGTCGTATAAGGAGGACGACTTTAAATACACACACACATCCTCACATCTCCCGTTACAGCAGCCAGGTTTCTGAATCATGGTTTGGTCCAGACTCACCTCTCCTGTGTGCCAGGCCCTCAGCAGTGGATCAGATGTTGAATGATTCTTTCTCTGCAACATTCAAGATACTTTCAGTCTACTTGTAAAATAGTGAGGACCATATTCCACCTTTTTGCCAGCAGCACGTTACTGCAGAACTGCTGATGATTCTCTCCATTCATAAGACTGAGGAGCACTGACACACAACCTTTAATGAGCCCCTGGCTGCACTGACCCACATGTCTTTGGACAGCTGGGGGACGCTCACACAGACAAGTAGAGAACATGTGACACTGTTAGATTTCTTTAGTGGCTGTGTGGCTCGGTGGGCTGCTTCTGTTGACAGTGAGTGTCGTTACACTGCGAGTCTGTTGTTTCATCATGTACTGCATCACTGTCACTTACTGAAATGTATATTATTACACTGATTTATTACTGTTTTTTCTTTTTTTTTTTTGGCTGCTTCCTGGTGTCTTAGACACCAGATGTCTGATTAAAGGAAACATTATTTGACAGAAGCTTCCTGTTCTGACCTCAGGCTCTTTAAACAAAGTCTGATAAGCAGTTATTTATATGGTAATTCACCAAAGAGACACATCACACACAACTTGAATTTCAGATGAATGGAAATTACATTTGCCTGTGTGTGTGTGTGTGTGTGTGTGTGTGTGTGTGTGTGTGTGTGTGTGTGTGTGTGTGTGTGTGTGTACAGTTATGCCAGGATAAGGTTTCCATCCCCTGTCCTCCAGGCCTCCAGTCCTCACTGTATCAGCATCCATAAATGATCATCTGAAACAATTATTTGATTCATCAATAAGTCAATCAACACTTAATGAACAGATAAAAATGTGAGAATCAGTCTGTTCTTTGTCATCAAAGCCAAACTCTCTCTGCTTCCTGCTTCTCAGCTCTGTGGACTTGCTGCTTGTCTTTGTCTCATGTGAGGAGCTGTCCACGGTGCTGAACCACACTGTTTTCATCTGTTTGTCTCTTTTGCTGCAGAATGTTTTCACTTCAGCTTTCACTCAATTCCAAGATGTCTTATTTTGACAGGGACTCATTTCCTGTCTCTTCCTCCCTCCACATAGCATCACCAAATAACCAAAACAACAATGTACCTGTTCAGTATAAACTGGTGCCTTCAGCCATGGCCTCCTTATTGACTGCAGGACTTTAGTTCCTTGAATTTGGCTTTCAGAGATTTTTGTTGTTGAAAGCTTTGTTTTGTCTGTGCTAAGCTGATTATTTGTGTCTCCTTATTCACCTAAATTAACCACTTATAAAGGCTGACGTGTGAATGCTCACCACAGTGGAAAACAGACTCCACAGTGAGAAACCTGCAGGATTATTTGGCAGGCGGCACCTTTGCTTCGTCTTATCTAAATGTTGCAGGGCTGAGTGTGTGGCTGTGAGTAAATCACTGAGATTATCAAACATGCACATGAGGTGTGTTTAACACCTTTCGAGGGCTCAGCGGTAATATCTGACATCCCTCAACAGCTAAAGAGCTAAAGACTGCCACACTTTGCTCATCTACATGTATGATTATCCCTGGCTTCCTGCATTAATCAATATTTTATAAACCTCCTATTGATTTCAGTGACAGGTAATCAGCAAACTAATGAGGCCCTTGGTGTGGCTGTCAGACTGAACTGGTTCAGCTCCAGTTATAGTAAGATCTAAAAATAGCCCATTACAAGTCTCTTCACCTGCACTGTCGATGATGTTTCACTTCTGTCCTCCAATGAACAACTGAAGTGAACAGCTGTGGTTAATCTGTGGTTTTAAAGCAGGAGAACTGGCCGAGAAGTCACTCTCAGTCTGGTTCAGTGTTTTGGCAGCATTGTAACATCAGTGTGAATAAAAAAAAAAAAAACATTTGTCAGCACAGCTGGACATTATCTCTGTTAGGATGTCCGTCAACTGGAGCATCCCAGCAGAGATAATGTCAGAGGGGTGGCCATGCTCACTTATCTTTCCTGTTTGATACTTATCCAAGGCAGTGCACTGCGGCCCACCCATAAAACCCACGAGTGCCATCAGCTTCCAGCCATTTGATTAACTGTAGCCTTCGAGTACAGCATCATGTGATCAGAGCTGCTGGCTTTCTGACAGGTGGAGAGAAGGATTGACGTTTACTACAGAGGAATGGAAGGTGGGAGGAGATGAGACATCTTCGTGTGAAAGAGAAACACAAAGCAAACACCAAACACTGTTCCTGGGTCAGTTATAGATCACTGTAGCATGTGTCTTATGTGTCTCAAACGTTGGACAGGTCTGTGGACACACTGACTGAAGCTTGACTCTCCACAGGTTGTTCAGCATCAGGGTCTGTTGTTTTAGTGTTGTGTGTCATGATGACAGAGTCAGGAGAAGCTCCAGGAGTGGATGTGACCCACAAAGAGGTGAAGGGAGACACAGCAGGCAGCACACACACTGACACATGGGCAGATGTTACTCAGCTGGCTGGCATAAAGATTTCCACTGTTGAAGCAACCAGCTGGCATTAACAACCTGCAGCTATGGCAAAGGACAAGGAGCAGCCAGTCACAGCAGGAGAGGCCAGGATGTGAACAGTGAGGGAGCAGAGAGACATAATCTGTCCCAAAGGTAAGATTCAAGACTGGCACCGGCAGAGATGGAGGTTTAAAGTAACAACCTGGCTCTGTGGATCTGACTCAGCCCCAGAGGAGGGACACTGGTGAGACGAGGCTGAGAGAGTGGACCACATGGTGACACAGGATGTTTTATTCAGGACTTGCAGAGCTCTTACAGAGAACCTTTTACTGTGCTGTGTTCAGTGTCGTCCCTCTGCTACATGCTCTGATAGCCCTCTGGCATCCTGCCTGGAAGGACGACACGCGGACCAGACAGCTGTTAGAGAAAAACTGATGTTCTCAGCGGCATCGCCTCTGACTGAGGTCTGAAGTTTGCTGTTTCAAAGCTTTGTGGAGGCAGTTTACTGTATGTGAAGATAATTAGCTATTATCTATCCTGCACACTAACGTTAGCAGTTTCAGCACTTTTCCCCAGTGAACGTTTGTTTTTGTCGCTCATTGAACAAAATAATGTGCAGGACGAGAAGTGTGTTCATGTGTGTAAGTCAGGTAAGAAGAAGGAGACTTTAGCAGAAAGCTGATGTGGGTTTTTGTTCAGAGTCTGTGGCTCTTATGTGGCGGGCTGCTGTCTGACAGGTTTTTGTTTGTTTGTTTGTTTTACTTCTCACGTAACTTAAAATCAACACATCGTCTGCTATGGCAGAACGGTGAAATTGCCACCTTCCACAAAGTTTTTGATTGGCTGTATGGAAACAAGTATTTGGACAGAAGTGATGAGATTCTGTCAATTCAATGCAAAAATAAAAGGAGAGGGGGGCGTCCATAAGTCACCAAGACTGAGAGATTCATGCAAAGCAGCACATTAAAGGTGAATCAGCTCAGGCCAGAGAACAAAAGTCTGTGGGCAGGAACATGTCTCCACTCTTCCAGTGTGTTTTTATTCTATGTTTATCAGTTCTGAGGAGATCTGACAGACAGGCATATCAAAGCTCCACGCTGAGCTGCAACTGTACGACCCAGCATGAAACGTTGAGCGTGAACATTGTTTTCCTTCTGCCTGCTGTTCTGCCTCCATCATCACACAGCGACTTTGTTCTGGAGCTGTGGGAAGATTTATTTGATAATGTGTGTGAATGTCATTGAAGGAAGTTTGTAAAAGCTGAATCAATTCTCCACAACAAAACACGACAGTGTTCCAGTCTCTCTGGTCCAGCTGGAGACGAGTGAGGCTGCAGACCCCGTGGTTCAGTGTCCATGTGGAGGAGACCCAAACCTTAAAAGCCTCAGTGGTCGTGAGGCTTGATACGGAGCTCCAGGTGTGCCTCGTCCTCCCCTTCCAGCTCGTGCCTTTGCCAAACTCTGCCATGGATGCTGTGGATTGTCCCAAGAGGCTTCGCTGTTACCTTCATTTTCAGGAAATGTGTCGTTTTCACAAGCAGGAATGTAGGAGTGGAGCTCCACTGACCTCCCTCACACCTCTCCACTAAATATTTATGAGGACATTTAAATAATATGATTGTGTTCTTCCCAAATATTGTTTGGAGAATAGAATGGTGGAGAGTTAGTCGGTGCAGAGAGATGTCAGAGTCTATTCCTGACCTCACCTTTAAACTGAGCAAAACAACAGTCCGTGGTGCTCTGGACACTGAACTGTGATGTGTTATTCCCACAATTTGTTTGTTACTGACAGTGGTGGAGGAAGTTTTAAGTCCTTTGTTTCAGTAAAAGAACTAAAACCACAGTGTAAAAATTCTCTGTTCCACGTAAAGTCCTGCACTGAAAATGTTCCAGAAGTAAAAGTATGGAAGTCCAATCAGGAAAATGTAGTTAAAGTATTAAAAGAACTCAGTGCAGAGAAATGTCTCCTGTGACTGGCTGTTACATATTATCTCATTAGATTGTGATCAGTCGTGCGTTCATGTAAAAGCAGGATTTTCCTGTTGTAGTTGGTTGAGGTGGAGCTCATTTTCAACTATTTTACAAAAGACTGCAGCTCATCATCATTATACCTCCATGTGGCCAGAGGCAGCATGTTTTCGGGTTGTTTGTTCGTCTGTCTGTACATATGTACATTTCTTGGAATTGGAATAAAATGTGGTCTGTTTTTTTTTTTGCTGAGCTCTGAGGAAAACAGAAAGGATCCAGACAAACATCATTATTGGAGTTGTTTTCTGTTGCCTCGTGTAAAACTAAGTGAAGACAGAGAACAGTTCATTATCCAGCAAAGGTGGCATGAAATTCAGTTTGTTGATGTCAGAAAGTAAATACGACGCGTTTTAACAAAGAGTGAAGATTGCGTTTGTTTCCAGGTGGAATCGTGTGGAACATTATGTGACTTTCTGTGTTTCCTGTTGTTGAAGACGTGATGTGGATGTAGAGATCATCCGTCCCACTTTCATTTGTGATTTAATGGATGAGTTGCTGAATGATTTCTTTTCTCGGTTAGTTAATCTGTGGTCGGCTGTGGTTTTCTCAGCTCCGAGCTTCTGACTTTAATATGTATTCATTGATTTAATATGAGCCTCTTGGCCAATATCTGTGCATTTATTTCCCTCCATGAATGTGTTTACAAGGCAATACGGTGACGCGATGAGCTGTGTAGACATTCAAGGTGATGGAACTCTCTGCAGCTCTTTGTCATCCTGTCAAATATATTTACTACAGGATCTTTTTAGCACGATGAGGTTACGGCCACACGGAGTCGTGATAACAGTGATCACAATAAACAAGGTGTTTAGTTGTTGTTCTCATATCTGTCAGTGCTCAAGACTGCAGAGCAAAATACTGTAAGCATCCCTGCTTTAATGAGATTGTTTCCAGACAACAAGACCACAATCATGTCGAGTCAATCATGACTACAAGTGCTGAAAGAGTTGCTGGAACTCATCAGGTCGACTTTCATGACGCCTGTAGGGAAGAAACTGAAAATGTTCATTTTAAAGCTGAACTGTTGGTCATGAGTCCTGCAGTGTTTCACACAACAATTATACAACCAGCTGGAGCACATAAAGCACAAAACAGCAGAATGTGGATCAGATACAACTGCATATTTTGTTGATAATGACTAAGTTGTTCCTCATAATGTTCGACAATTCGACATTTAAATGTGCTGCGTTCACATCCTCCTCACTGACAGTTACGAAGGCGTTTCTCCATAATAAGCTCACCTTTTGCAGAACTGCCTCAACTCCAGAAACTATTAAGACTTTCAGTATTTTCACTGATAGAAAATCTGAAACAACTTGCATGTTCATCAAATATACAGCAAAGGCAGAATCAGCAGGATTTCCATCCTTCAGTCAGTGGAAACATTTCCTAAAATCATCCTCCTCAGTCCTCATCGTTGCTAACTGTTCCTGTGTGTCTGCAGAGATCCTTCCTGCTGCCAGGGTTTGTAGTTTCTGAATGTTCAGGACATTTCTGGGTGTTGTGTGTCGATGTGGTGTGGAGCTGAGCAGGAGGAGGTGTTTGTGTTTCCAAGCCTCAAGTGAATGAGTGAACGCAGCTCAGGCAGCAGCTTTGTGGCTGCTGATAGACTCGAGCACTGTGATATTTTTGATTTCTTCTTCAGTCTTACTAAGTCTTAACCAGATGTGTGACTCTCATTCATCAGACTAATGACATAATGGCTGAGTTGCATGGTCAGCCATGTTGGAGATGTCAGAGAGAAAGCTGTGTGCAGCATGTGCTCCACTTCATGGTGATGAAGACGCACACAGACATGAACTGTGACCATGAAGCTGAAGGTCTGAAATGGGAAACACATTCTCACTCCCAACTGGTCACATACGGACGCTTGGTCAGGACTAATATGTGAACGTGTCAGGAGACTTTTAATGTTGAAAGCATTGCTGCAGGCAGTGGTGGAAGATATTATGAGCTTTTAATTGCAGCCATCTTTACTGGAAACCATGGAAGTAAAAAATATTGTGACATTAGCCTGCTTCACTGACACAGCAAACAACTAATGAAAGGCTCCATAAGGAAGAGGCAGACAGAAGACAGTTGGGAAGATAGTGTTATCATGGGAGAAACACAGATACTGAATCTTTTCAATGAGTAATGTGACTGGATAACATTTAAACACTCTCATCCATTACATCCACTGATTGAAATTCTCCCAGAGATGAAATCTGGTTTGAGCAATGAAAAGAGCAGTTCTGCATGAAGGAAGCTGTGAAGTTTAAAGAAAGCTCTGAAGACTCCAGCTGTGCTGCAGTAAATGTTAAACTGTCGGTTTAGTTTCATGTCTGTTGGACCAGTGTGATGTGAAGAGTGTGTGTTGTCCAGCAGCACTGATGATCCCTGATCAGCATCATGTTGAGCTGCTGAATATCAGAGTGTCTGTGTGGAGATCTGTCATCCTTCCTGATCAGCTGAATCTTTCTGAATGGAAACAATAATCATCTGGAGCTTCTCGCTCTGGTTGCAGATCTGCTGCTGTGACTGTGATCAGGGCCCAGTATGCTGCACAAAGACTTCCTGCTGGGAGATCTGGGAGATTACAAGGTAGATTCAAGGAGCAACATCAGCCAGTAATGGAGGTTAAATGACGAGGACGGAGATCAAATGTAATCTGTAGCAACAAGTGCAGGAATTATTTCAGTGATGATAAAAGCAGAGAAAATCTGAAAGGGACAAAAAAGATCCTGAATCTTTGCTCTTAATGAAGGAAGCCATGTTTTCAGTGGAGGTTATCTTCAGAGGCAGCTTGGTTTCTCTCCTCTGTTGTGCATGGTGGCACACAGATGATCCAGTCAGTGCCTTTTCCACACAGTGAGAAGTTGAAATTGACTGACGTGTCTTGTGAAATCAGCTCCTCTTCAGAGGAAATACGAGATAAACTGAAGCAGCGTTGTGTTGATATTGTTCTGCTTCAGTGACACACTGACTCAAATATCTGACTTTCAATAATCCTGTGGACAGGCTGGACCATCACATTCACACACACACCAAGAATAAGACACATCGGTTTCTGGTTTGGGTTTCTTGTCCAACAGGAAGTTTTTCATTTATTTTCCATTTTTATTTCCCTCTATGAATGTATGTATGAGGCAGTGGAGTGACGTGATGAGCTGTGCAGACATGATCTCTGGAATTATTCATCATTTCAGCTTGACCCACATTTCATTTTCAATTATTCAGTGTAACGTGTGCAGAGTTTCCAATTAGTGCCCATTTGTGTCCAAGTGACGATGGAGACAATAAAGTCTGAAACTGTTCCAGTATTGAGTGAGAGCGCTGCAGCCGGCAGCTGTGAAACTGGCTGCAGTGTAATCCCTCCAGGTGTTTGTTCACTGTCAGTGTACGCCCACTAAAACTGTTTGTTTTCACCACTGACAGGCTCACACTGTTCTTCTCAGTGTCTGACAACATCATGGACGGATTATGGGGGACACCAGAGACCAGCGGGGGAAAACAGCGTGTAGAGCCAGAATATTTTTATATTTTACAGATTTGACTTAAACAGATTCTCCTCTTAAAAAAACAGGAAGTACTCGCTGTGTGACGTCTGTCAGTCATGTCAGGTCATTCAGTACAAAGCAGTTCTGTCCAAATGTCTCTTCTGTAGACCAGAACCCTGCAGTCCTCGACCACGTCCTCACATGATGTGAACTCTGTGACTCTGTGAAGTCAGTGTTTGTCCTCTTGGTAAACCAGAGGGATGATGTGTGTCCCCTCAGTGTCCAGTCCTTGGTCCTGTCCTCTCATGTCTTTCCATGTTCTCCTGTAACTGATGCAAAGCTGGACAGCTGTCCTCCCTCTTCTGTCCTTTAAACCAGGACAAAACTTCACGTCTCCTTCAGTCGTGTCTTTGTCTCTGTCCTGCTGTCTGCTGCAGCAGATTAGCAGAGTTTAAACAGAATCCATCACATCTGTTTGTTATATTTTACTGAACATGTTCAAAGTGTCAGGAGTCATTTGTTCAACTCCTCCTGATGAAACTTTATATATTTATATTTCCTTCTTCAAACTGAAACCATGACTCATGTTTTCTTTCCACTGTGAACTGGTTTGACATGTAATAATGTGGTGATGAAGTGATGATGCAGGTTATCCTGCAGCATGGAGAGCTTTGTGTTTCCAGTCAAGCATCAAGGAGACAAAGTCAAGTCAGAGTTAATGATGGCTGGTGACACCATCAGTGTCTTGAGACCATTAAGTGTTGATGGAAACAGACAGACAGACTGTGACTGTGTGCTGATGAGCTGTTTCCTCTTTGGAAAGACTTCATTCTTCACCTGCTGTGTGTTTTCCAGCAGAACAGAAGAAAAGAGCATCACTGTGCCTCACACAGCTGGACAGTGGTATATATGCTGACTGCAACTGAGACTTGGGATTCTCGAGGTGTGTGACTGAGTCAGATGGAGAGGAAGCAGGTGTGTGTCAGATATATGGTGGACATGATCAGCAGAATGGCAATGAATGAGCTAACAGGTCTGCAGAGTCTGAGCAGGAGAATCCTCCACAGAACAGCTGAAGTATGCAGGACTTGTGTCAGTGACCCTGTGGAGCTCATTGAAGGACACGTTTAATAACCAACAAAAGTAACGTGTCAAGTGTCAGATCTTCTCAGGAGAAGTTGGCAGTTTGAATTGAATCCAGTGTTAGAAGTCGTTCAGAGATTCAGGTATCCGACCTGTGTGTGTTTTCTGCCTCAGAGAAGCAGCAGCCTTTCATGTTGGGTCGCCGGGGGATGTTGTAGTCTGTGGCATTAAGAGCAGCCTTATCAAAGGATTGCATTCCTGTTGACACACACATACACACACACGCACACACACACACACACACACACACACACACACACACACACACACACACACAAAGCTGTCAAGACGTCACCAAACATTGTGCAGCTCAGAGTTTGAACATGCAGTCTGAGAATGAGAGGGAGTTCAGTGGAAGTCTGTCTCCTTTTATTTTCTCGTTCACTCTCTCGACTTCCTGTGCTGCTGCTGTTTGTCTCTTTCTCATGAGGTCTTTGAAAAGAGTCTCATGATATTAAAATGTATTTTAAATAACTCATGATGTTAAAGAACACATAGTGTCTTTAATCATGCATTGAGCTTTAGCAGGTGATCATTCAAATGGTTCATGTTTAGGATCCTGATAACTGGCACTTCAGAAGAGTCACTGATTGGTTCCTGGTTTCTCTTCACTCTTCAAAGATTGGGTTTAATTTGTCGACTGTGAGAGTGTGTGTGCATGTGTGTGTGAAAAGTTAAGAGATGACCTTTATTCAGCATTAAACCTGACAGAGCAACACAGAGCTGACTGGCCTCTGGAAGCCTCAGCTGATGTGAACTGAAACTAAATGAAGCTTCATGTGGAATCAGAAACAGAGAAGTCTGCTGTTCCACTTCATCAGCTGGATAATGAACGATGCAGAAACTCTGAATGCTACAGCAAAATAATATGACAACAGTTCTTCAGGTTTATGGATTTCTGCCTTATCTGTTGACCCGACACTTGTTCTTCTCAGTGAGGTCAGGTTAGCTTCAGCTCGTTTGCTCTGTTGCATGCTGGGAGTTTCTCTTTATACCTAAAGGTGCTGCTGAAGGTACGCTTGTTTTTCATCGACACTCACTGAAGCCTGAAAGTTACACCCACCCCATGAAACTGGAGGGGCGACTCCTGAAGGCTCGACCCCAGTTTTCAATGGTCAGGAGTTTGTAGTCTTGAGTCAGAGTAGTCAGAAAGCTTTATACAGGGAGGTCAAAGGTCACCATGAACACAGATTGATGCTCACTGTTGTGTGTTGCAGACGGTGGGGGGTGGAGGGGGATCGGTTCCTTGCTTCTGTCCCTGTAATGTTCACACAGACGTGAACATGTGCTGCCTCAAGCTGAACGGAGCAGAAAGAAAGCAAAGTGCATTTTGATGCTCAGAGGAACAGCAGGATGAATTCTGTTTCTCTGCTCCATGAAATAACACCACGAGACGACTGCACATCTCTTCTCTTCTTGTGTGACGTGTGGTCGTCTCTCTTTCTTTAAAAGTCTGATGATGCAGTTTTAATGTGGGATGTGTGTGAGACTCCAGGGTGTGGACATGCTCGTGTTCATTTATCCAAGTCAGTGAAATAATTGGTCCCACAGAAATAAGAGCAGCATGAAGCATTAATAAATCATAAACTGTCACTTTATGTCGCGTTTGTCCTCACACACACAACAGTCTATTACTGGATACTGTAACAACAGTACAGTGTTTTACTGCACTGATCTACATACTTACTGATCTCGTAGTACCACAAACACAGTGAACTACACACTGACACTGTCTTCCAGTCATTGAAAATCTCTTCCAAATGAATTGATCGGTCTGTTCTCATTAACGTCACAGCAGACTACAGTGAAATCTAGTTATCGACTCGAGTCCAGAAAGGTGATGTGATGCACTTTGGTTTAAAAAGGTAAAATGTTTTTCTCCTCAGTCTCTGAGCGTCTTTCCAGAACAATGTTTAAACATGGAGTTTCCTGTCATTGATCTGTGAGAGGTCACTCTCTGCTCTGGTTGTTAGAGGTGAGAACTGTTCCTCCACTTTGTCTCGTCACAGTGGTCAGCATGATGAACGCACAGGAAAAGGCTGCTGTGCCTGCAGTGTGTTGCCAAACTGCTCTGAACAGAGAGAAGAAAGAGCTGCTGTTAAATCAGTTTATAAAGGCTGCTTATTAAAAATAAGTCAATCAGAGGAGGACAGAATAAAAGGGAACATGATCCACTGCAGTGAATAATGCAGCTGTGTCTCCACAGCAGTGAGCTGCTGCACTGTCTCTGTCCACAGTGTGACTGGCAGCAAACGCTCAAGTTATTTGTCAGTGATCCAGTTAAAGTCCTCGTGAAAGAAGGAGTTCACTGAGTTTCATTTTTCCTTCAGTCGTTTTCTGATGAACATTAAAAACAGGCCTGAAAAGTGAAGCCATGCTTTTCAATGTGGCAGCAACTTGTCATTTGTCAGTTATGGCTGTGAATTCCTGATGATCACTGTGGTTCACAGGATCATTATCACCACAGCAGCAAACTGCTGTTTCACTGCACACTGTGTTTCTCTATCAGGTTTGTTTGCTCATTTATCATCACTGTTGTTGTTTGGCAGAGAGAAACAAAGTCGAGGAATTAAAGAGAAAAACTCATTTTCAAATCACTTGTTCTCCATAACAAACACAGGCCTTCAGGTGCTGCATATTTTTATCAGTGTTTACCAAGAGATGCTGTTGTTGTTTTTCCTGTTGATTGGAGATGGTTTAAAGGAGCTTTAATGAAAATAAATTCATGAAAATAAACAAGGAAAGCCTCCTCACCTCCACACATAAAGAATAAACAGAGGGAATAAAATGTTGTAGTTATTTGTTCGTCCCTGCAGTTCCACAAATGCTTCATCCCAGTGGGAGCTTTGCACTGGAAATCAGAAGCAGAGGCTCATCTGAACTCTGGTTCCAGTAAACAGGAGTAAATACGCTGTTATTGTTCGCCTCTGGCTGTTTGATCAGACTGTACATTTGTGTGGAAAGGACAGCAGGGCTGTGATGAGGCTGAAAAGTGGAAACCTGCAGGAGAAATGAAAGCAGATGAGAGACAGCAGACTGCACAGTGCTGAGGAGCTTTCTCCTGCAGAGCCACGTGTTCACTTTGAATCACGGCTGTGAGACGAGGCCACTTACAGAACATGTGAGTGCGACAGCTACAGTGTGAACATGATCCACTTCTCTCTGCCGCTTATCTCACAAGACATCAGAGCTTTATGTTCAGTCATTAACACGTGAACAAGGTGCTCAGAGCGTCTCGTCTCCTGGCTGATGAGGACATAATGCAGGACGAGTGCTGAGGAGGTTCCTCACATTGTTGTTACATGACTGACACGACTTCACAGCTCATTTCATTTTTCTGCTTTGTCCCTTTAACAGAACAGCTTTCAGGTTGACTTTGAATTGTTGAACAAAGACAGTTTGTGTTGTTGACATTTTCATGGTTGGTTACAGTAAACTGTTGTTTTTTCTCTGCTTGCCCTCAATGACTCCAGTATTCCTCCACAGATGCCCTTACCTGAGGCTGCTCACCACAGTGTGAGTTTGAATAAAGTTATTAATCTGCTCAGCTGGATGTTTACTGGAGAGATGAGGTCGAGCGCTTTGCTTGAGGACACGACAGCAGGAGTCTGAACAGGAAATGATCAGAATAACATCACAGTATAACACAACAGGAGAACAACAGTGAGTGGAAACAATGAGTCAGCAGCTCCTCGTCCTGAATGTTGTCCCATTTGTCCAGTGTTTGTCTGAAGGAGACGTGCTCAGGGACAGACAGTTAGTTCACAGGATGAGCTGATCCTGATCTGAGCAGTCTGTGTGTGACCTTTGTTTGACCGCTTGAATCAACATTTGAGGAGAGTCAATGATTGGACACCAGATGTGCTGTCTTCAGCACCAAGTGTCTCTCTTTGCTGGTTGTTGCTGGGTAGGTCGTGTTCAGTGGGTTTATTTTCTGAAAACAATGCTCGCTGCTGCTTGAAATGAGGTTAATGAGAGCAGTGAGAGTGGACCACACAGTTCATTTGAGGGTCTTTAAATCTAACAATGAGCTTAATGAGGCTAAAAATGAATTTTTCATTTCAGCCTCTTTTTTCTTTTCTGGCTGCTGGAGAGGAGACCCCAGGTTCTTCCCTTCCAGCTGCCTCTCATGACTCACAGTCAACATGAGCTGCTCCAGCATGTGATGGACTTCCTCTGTGCTGTTTTCTGCTGTGACTGGACCTGGGGCAATTAATCTGAGTAATTGAGAAGCTTTATTAAAATAATAAACCTAAAATACAATGTGAAGCTCTTTGATCAGATCTGTCAGTTTTGTTATGTGTTAAATTTTAATTAGGTGCGTTATAACTGTTTCAAAGACGGTCGTCTGTCCACTTACCGTCTTTTCAGTCCAAACACTGCCACAGTCAGCCGTCTCCAAATCAAGAGAACTGGTTCTTCAGTTGTCCAGTATTTACTCCAAGTGGACTAATGTGTCTTTTCTGGACATAAGTGGAGTCGGTCTGACCTAACACTCTGTGATGCTAGAAAAACCTGCGTTTTGTTGTGTGGGATGAGAAATGAGGTGAGGACAACTTGTCTCTTGCCAGGAGTGGGGGCATTTATTCTCTCCTCAAAGGGTCCTGTTTCCGACTGTGTGAAACACGCATATCATGAACAGCAGGTGTGTGTGTGTGTGTGTGTGTGTGTGTGTGTTAATGAAGACAATTAATGAAGCACGCGCACACACACCTGCACGTACACACAGAAGCCACCACACATCATATAGTTGACCAATTACGTGCAGCGTGAACAGAAAAAAGTCGAGAATAAAACTAAGCGACCGACACACCACTAATTCCTCCACCTGTTGTAAAAAGTAGTGAAGCAACTTGGTGGGCGTTATCCTGGTAATTTCTCTGCGTGAGAAATACAAGCTGTGACGTGTGAACGGGTTAAAATGCGTGTGTCTCACGTCCAGTGCGTGAGACTTGAGAGCCCTGTGTTGTTTTATCTGACCCAGATACAATCGTGCTGCTGATTGACTGTCGTGTAGCCCGCCCCTTTCCTTTTTTTTTTTTTTTTTCCGTTTGTTTTGATTGACAGGTAAGTGGCAGGCTCAGCCTGGACTCAGAACTCCATGGGAGACGTGCTTGATTCCTCCTGGTTCCATATCGACAGCGACGCACCAGAGAAATTTATATATTTATATTAGAATATTTTTCACCTGAGAAATACAATGTTTGGTGGGAGTGCGTGACAAAAGACCGAAAAGCGTGACTGTCACGCTCAATGCGTGAGACTTGAGAGCCCTGCAAAACAACTCCATACATATTTTCACTGGGGGAAAGAGAGAGAACAGCGGACTGCATTAGAAAACATCCCGCTGCTGTTAGCCTAACTTTACTTCCTGTAGCTAGCATGTTGCACGACGGCGCTGTGCACGATATTAAACACAAATACACACTTCAGTAAAACTACAACAACAGCAGACAATATTTGTGACAGAGTAAAAATGTCACTTTTGTTGAGCGTTTTACTCTGTTTTACACATTAATGACAAATGTTCGTACAATTTCACCTCTCCTCTGCGGGTCCTGCTCCCGACTGAGGAGAACGGCGCGAATAGAGAGGAAGTGACGTCATCGAATTGTAAACGGTGCCTCACCAAAATAAAATTAGTTAACAAAACAAAAGCTCCCCAAAATAAACTAATAAAAACAGTTGAACACATTGAAAATCGACTAAATGTGAACAGAATTGAGTTTCTGGTGAAATATAAATCAATTAAAAATACACATCTTTTGCACAAGCACAGCAGAGACGGACTGGATGCAAAAGGAGCAGCTGAACATCCCCCCCCCCCTGCAGGAAGCTGTGTCAGAGCTGACTGGAGCTCCACACAATGATTCACTCCACTGGGATTTAGCCCACCAACATGTCCTCCAACCCCCCTCTGATCTCACCTGGTCTATTTCCTGTCCACCTCTCTGTGATCTGAGCATTGACAGTGAATCTCAGGATAAACCTGCTGGTGTGAAATGTAGGAATGCAGCAGTGAGCTTGAAGAGTACAGAAAGTGGGAAGTGGGTAATTGATTATTTGTGTGTATGTACATCCACAGTTTGTAGCAGCATACACACACTTGCATGCTCAGTCGTTTGATCATTTATTTGCACTCGTCTCAGATGTTAATCTGCAGAAATCATCAGGGGATGTAGATTTAATATCTCAGACAGATGATACAAATCTCTGTGCTGTGAATCACAATTAATGAAGCTTCATCTGCTCTTTACTCCAAAATGCAGTAATGAGGCTTTTAATATAATATATAATACAATAAAGCATGTTATACATTATTAAAGGATTCATCTACTGGCTCCGTCATTTTTAATGAATAAACTCAGAGTATTTGCATCTTGTAAATTCCCACTCAGTGGAACCTTGTCAGGATTGTTTGTTTCCAGACTGATGATGTGTCAAAGGGAGGAGGTGTTTGCTTTAATCTGTGGATGAAAGCAGCTGATGTGATTTGCTGTGACTGATGTTGATGTCTGCGTGGAACAAAAAGCTACGCTGTGGATGAGTTGGATGCAGGTCGGTGCAGCCGTCCATGAGGTGATTGTAATGTTTCTTCAGGATGTTGTAAGTCTTGGTTCTCATTGTGTCAGCAGCTTTGACAGTGTGGCCTCGGTGTGCTGCTGCTCAGCATCACTGATGTAGAGGGAGGAGGAGGCCGATGGAGCTGCTGTATCCTGGTTCTCTCTGTGTACATTGAGAGCAATTAGCCAGTGTGTCACTGTGACAAGGTGGCGGCTTCGTTTAGAGGTGAATGCCAGGGGTCAGTGTGACAAAGCTGTTTGGAACCAGAGAGTTTGTAGAAACACCTGTTGGAACTGTTGATGATGTCAGTTCACACCATCTTGAGCCACATGAAGACCATAAATGTTCTGCTACATATCTTTTTTCTAAAATTTACAGTCTGCTCGGTGTTGTTGGGGTTAAAGTATCCAATCTGTGAGACTGAGCTCACAATCTTTCCTTTTTTTTCTGAAGGATTATTTTCTCTCTGAAGATGAAGAGATTGGATATTTAGGCCGTTGCAGATAATAGAGTTTGCATTACTCAGCTGTAATGATTTATTGATTTCTGAGTATGTTAGATTGGTACCAACTGATTCAGCCTGGAAAAATGTTCGACTTTAAATGGCTTTTATTGTGTTTAAGTCTGTGTGATTATATATTTATCTCAGAGAGAGAAAGCAGCAGAAACTTGTCCAACAATCAGCCGGCAGTTTGGAAATTATCGACTCCTTGTCTTCAATTTCAGTGAGCAGCTGTTTAAATGCCCAGACTGATCAGTCCAGTTTAAAATGATCTGAATAAAAAGACGAGAGGCTCAGATGAGTTTGTGAACTCTGATTTTAGGATTTCTGACCAAAACCTCAACAGTAAAACTCGTGTATTCAGACAAAGTTCACAGCATCATGTTGAGGCTTGATTAAAATGCAGTGAAGAAAGAAAGAAACAGCAACAAAGAACCAATGAAAGAATAAATGCAAGCAGTCAAAGTGAGCTTTCAGAGCCTTTCCACAAGAAGCTGCCATGTGTTTCTATTGTTCTGTCTTTGCTCTCTCCTGTCAGAGAGGCTGTGAGTGCTGCTCACTGTTTATGTACTTAATATATATTTAAATTGTTATATTCTTAATGCTCTTACTTTGATAGATGTGTCATGCACCAATTTCACCAGAAAAAATTCCTAGTATGTCTAAAAGCGTACATGGCAATAAAGCTTTTTCTGATTCTGATTTTTCTGATGTTGGATTGTGCTGTTTTACTCTCCACTGAAGGAGACTTAAACACACACACACACACACACACACACACATAAAAATAAATATATAATCACACACACACACACACACACACACACACACACACGGACAGGCTCTGCTGTCGTGATGATCAGGGTCGTGCTGGCTGTGTTGTGGGTTTGGCCACAGCGTCAGAGGCTTCAGGAGTGGATGTGATGCTCAGAGGTGAAGAGAGACACAGCAGGCAGGAGGCGGGAGAGAAAACCACAACATGACTGACTGCAGACAGAACACACACACTGTGTGTGTTTGGACTGTGGATCAGAGAAGAATTTCACTGCTCAGGATCAATTTGATGTTTATTAGTATTCTGCTGAAGCTTCTGCTGAAGTTGGACTTGTTTGACGAGACAGACGAACAGACAGAGTGGGAGATAAAAGAGCTTGTGTTTCCTGTGTCGTCCCAGTTGTCTCATGGGAAGCATGACGATGACTTTTGAAATAAAGAATAATATTCTGAGACCTTCTGTTTCACATTGACACCAAATTATAAGGGGGTAAATAACAGGGATAAAGGAGTGTTTTTCTCCATGTTACGTCTATATGGAACAGCTGCTGGATGTCATGGAAATATGTTTTTTCCTCTTCTGTGTTTTTATCAGGGGAAAGAGGGACGGACAGAGAGACCAACAGATTTGTCCAAACGGCCTCACAGGCCAAACTCAGCTGCCTGTTTACTGTCAGCTGGTATCCACTTAATGCATGTGGCTCAATCCTTTGTCATGCTTGGGCTTTTTCCAACTCTCTCTTTCCAATTAACTAAAATAATCATTTCAGGAACTCTAATTACAGCCTTTTGTTGAGTAAACAATAGCCCCAACTGTAGAAACAGTACAACCCAGCAGCTTGTCGGCTGTGTTTTCACAATAATGTCCAAATGCTGGAACAGCACAGCATCGCCATTCAGCTCAGGCTGTAAAACACAGAATCCAGTAATAAAACCAAAACTCTTCTATTTGTGATTTTCTGAAAATGCCAAGACCAGTGATGAATAAAATATAGACAAGAAAACAATGATGGGACAATTCCAGCAGTCCACCGTGGACAGAGACAGACAGAGACAATCACTGGTTTCTTCTTCTTCATCTCTCTGTATATTTCTACACAAGTCTCAGGCATTGTCTTTTTAGGATGCCCTCCAGCTGAAACATGGATGTCTGCGCTCATTCATCTTTGATCTGTGACTCTGACCTCAGCCGGTGTCCTCTGGCCTCGTCCCCAAACCACAATAAAGCCATTAGCCTCCAGTCAAATACAGCATGAGCTGATCAGAGCTGCTGCTCTCTAACAGAGTGACTGAGGGTGGAGAGGGACTGTGGGAGAGAGAGGTCGACTCCAACAGAGAGATGAGAGGTGGAGGAGATGAAAACAACTTCAGTCCAAACAAACACTGACAGAAATTAAAAACTGTGTTGTTCATGATGCAGTTCCAGTTCCCAGCAGCCTCGGGGCTTCAGTACGTTATTGTTTGAGCAACAAGCAGTGAAGGATTCAGATTTTCTGTCTGTCGCTTTACAGCAAACTGAAGATTCATAAAGCTCAGTGACTTCAGCTGAGTTCACCCTCTGCAGGGACCTGTGAGTTTGATGCCACGTCTCATCTCTGTCACATCAGATTTAGAAGCACAGTCTCACCTGTCTTGATCAACATTATGTCTTTAAACTGTGTTGCTCCCTGACATGAAGGAACAAAGGTGTGTGTCTGATGACTGACTGTGTTTTATGTGGCGGGTGTGTGCAGCGTATAGCTTGTATGACATCATGTTGTCAGAGTCAGGAGAGGCTCCAGGAGTGGATGTGACCCACAAAGAGGTGAAGAGAGACACAGCAGGCAGGAGGCCTGGAGAGAGAAACACCACCCACTGCCAAGTTACACACCTCCACAGCTACACACACTGCTGGCTGCCAGAGGTTAGTGAACAGGCTGGTAGAAGGATTCTTACCACTGAACCAACCGAGTGGCATGAACGGCCTGTAGCCACGGCCAAAGACAAGGAGCAGCCTGTCACAGCAGGAGAGGCCATGATGGGAACAGTGAGGGAGCAAAGAGCCGTAATCTGTCCCAAAGGTAAAGATTCAGGACAGACACAGGCAGTGAAGCAGGTCTAACATGACAACCTGGCTCTGTGGGTCTGACTCAGTCCCAGAGGACAGACACCGGCTGGACGAGGGAGAGAGAGACGGGGAGACAGAGAGAGAAGAAGCTGCTGTCCCAGATGTACAGGTGATGTGTTGTATTGAGCTCTTTGCACTGGTCTTACAGATAACCCCTGGCTGTGCTGTGATCGCTGTCATCCATTTTACTGGATCGCTCTGATGTCCTTCTGGCTTCCTGCCTCGGGGTTGAACACACAGAAACCAGTCAGCTGTTGGAGGAACTGATGATCTCCTCAGTGGCTTTTCCTCTGAGATCTGAACTCAGATCTGAAGTTTGGTGCTTGAAAACCTGAATCACAGCAGTTGTGATCAGCTGTGATCTGTAACTTTACAGGCATTGTATCATTGGCTCTTTGTTTGTTGGTGTTTCATGAGACTGAAGTGGAACAAAAGAGTCAAACTTCCTGCAGATTTCTGCCTTTAATGACTTGACTTGAAATCTGAGTTGTCCTACAGTGAGTCTACTGGTCTGTGTGAGGACAGACTTTTGCTCTTCCAGCCTTTAATTCTGGCAAACTGATTCAGCGGCTCCACTCTGACTGATTTCATGCTGCATTTCTGTTTGGAAACAAACATCAAGGGAAGATGAGGAAAGATCTGATAATCAGCAGATCGTCTGTGAGTGTTTGGATGGTACAAAGTGGACGTAGGAGGAAAGCAGTTATCCACTTAGATAACAGCCACACACACACACACACACACACACACACACACACACACACACACGGTGACAGCTTCAAATTAAAATCTGCATGATGTGATTAATAGAATAATTCAATCTGCTTAGATGATATTAAATGATGAATCAGCGGTTATTAAATCAGTCTTTTTGACTCTCATGGTGAATTCAGCTCTCACAGCTGCTTCGTCTCAGACACTCGGCTCCTCGACAGTTTGCCTTTACAGTGAAAACATTTCACTGACAGCAGCAGTGTGAATCTAGAAAAGCTGATGTCGGTCAGTCTGTGTGTGGTTTGATCCACAACGATGGTTTGGATTTTTGGATTTTTGGACAGATGAGCTGCTGAGGGAGACACAGACTGGGAGAGGCTGGAAGGCTCATGTGTGAGGACGGCTGCTCTGCTGTTGGAGGTTGTTGGATGACGTATTGCTGTAACTTGGTGACATTTGGATTAGTGCTCATCACAGACTGAAAGCTTTTCTTTCAGAGTCACTCAGATGGAAGCTGTGTTCCAGACAGAGAGAGAGAATAGAAAGAACGAGGACAAAGTTTAAGAAGTGGCCGTCGGAGGAGAGAGCAGAGAAAATGAGATGAGGCGATGGTGCTCAGATGAGTGTTTCTCCTCTCAGGGGGAGAAGACATGATGAAGACAAAGAGGCTCTGAGGGAGGGAGAGCAGCTGAAAGAGGGAAGATGGGGGAGAGGTGTGTCGTCTGCTGTCTCTGCCACCTGATCTGAGGATACTGTCTAGTTTTCTGGTTGACGGGTCTCAGTGTCTCCCAGAGGGAGACGCAGCTCAGGGTCCAGGAAGAAGAAATCCAATCTCTCAGCTGGGATAATGGTTCCACACTTTCATGATCCACTTCTTTCTTCACGCAGGCGTTTCTCTTCCTCCAGTACCTCTGACATCCTGAAGGTGGAGCTGTTTTTGTCTCTCACAGTGTGAAAGTGGCTGTTGTGCTGCAGCAGAATGTCATTTCTCAGTAATCAATACGAACCACTGATCAGCCTCCACTGCTGATTGACATGGCAGATGAAGCTCAGTGAGAGTGGGCTGTGTTGGAGGTTGGACTTGGCAGGAGCTGAACTCAGTGGACCATGTCATGAGAAAATGTTCAAAACATGAAATATAATGTTTTGTCTAAAGTTTTCCCAGTTTTGCAGTTTGAGTCATGAATAAGGAATTAAGGAATTTAGTTTAATTCATGTTTGAAATGTTTTGATTTTTCATGTGGACATTTTGAAACAGCTTCCTCAGTGACCTCCATTTATTCATGAGACCTTTGATCAACCAACTGCTGAATGACAGTGTGGAGCAGTTTTTCTTGGTGGAGTGAATGAAGAAAAATCCTGTCAGTCGACCTCAAACCAGCTGAAGTTTGTTCGCTCTCTGTCCCTGGCAGCTGTGCTCAGTTGAATATAGATTCAGTTTTACACACTGAGGAGAGAAACATGAGCTCGTCTGCTTTGACATTAAAATGTTGTGTGTTGTATTAAAGCGGTGTAAAGTGATGGAGCTTCAGGTTCTTGTCTTTCCTCAGGCCACATTAAAGGTCGTGCTACCGTCACTCCTCTGTTTTACTGCTCATCTTTTCTTTGGCTCTGACCTACAATGAGATATTCTCTGAACAGATTCAGTAAATCGACTGTTCTTCAATATAATTTCTCTCCATGCTTCTCTCTTATTTTCTAATTTATTAATAAATCAGTTGTTGCTCCTCATTGCATCATATTCAGCCTGTCGTAAATAAAAAGGGTGTGTACTTTAGTACTTTTTGTTCAGTATTTTTTGTATTAGAATGAGGGAAAAGTCTCCCTCGTGTTCAGTTTTGTCTAAATACAAGAGAGAAAACAGCCTTTAGTTTGCTTCACTGACCAAACATCCACCAGTGAAGTCACATCAAGAGACAACAGAGACACAGAGTGTGTGAAGTGTTGCTCAGTGTCTTTAATCAACCTCTCCATTAAACCAACTCTTGCTGTGGACGCTCCAAACTGGAGCCATTATCTGTGAATGAATGTGTGCTGTGTGACTCCAATCAGTATTCAACATAGAAGCAGTCGTGCTCTTTTATGTGTCGGCTGATGAGCTGGTGAGCCGTTTGTTTAACATGAGTGAGTTTCGACTCACAGAGGTCGGTGTGGTCGTGTGCTTTTCTTCATATCAGAGTTTCACTTTAAAGAGCTTCAGTCTCTTTCAGCTCTGACTGCTGTACAGCTGTAATAACCAGCATACACAGCAGAGAAAGGTGATGTGTGGCTCTAACGCTTTGTGATGAACATGCCTCTATCAGTCTAATGGCTCTGTCTGTGTCTGATGTCTCTGTGTGTCTGACTGTGTCTGAGTCTGAGCTGTGAAATGAAAACAGTGTCTGTCATTTTCTCTGTGCACTGGGCTGAAACATTGTCTGTAATGAGTCAACGACCAGCCTGAGTTCACATCACTGACATTCAACTATTTTCTGACTCTGGCAGTCGTTTCAGAGACACGACTGAAAAGAAATGATGTCTGTGCCTTTAAGTGTGAAAGGAAGGTCAGTCTGATTAAAACATCCAACAAGGCTACAGACTACAAGGGGATTAGATGATGTGGAGGCAGGTTTATTTCCTTTGAAAGACTTTTAATTAATACCTCACTAATACTCACTAATCGATATTTCTACCATGAACGTCTGAAGCTGCTGTCGAGGTCGTTCTGTCGGCTCTGTGACTGATATGAAGATTTTAATGTGGGCTGAAAAGGTTTCAGGATCTGATGATGATTTCATCTGAATGTTGACGTTTTGACATCTTGATGTTAATGTGGTTCAGAAGAAGCACAAATAAAATAGTAATATGTTTCTGACTCTGTGAAGATGATGTATTTGTTTTGAAGATGCTTTATCTCCATGTTAACTGAACCTGTGCTTTCTGTTGTTCTCTCTCTTCCAGGTAAGTGCTGCCAATGACCTCCGTGAGAAGAAACAGAGAGAGAGATTTAACAAAGAGCCTCCACTATCTCCAGCACCATTCACGTCTCAGAGGGTTTGTTATTCTTTGTGTTCATAAAGAGGAGAGAAGTGCTGTCTGTGATGACCTTGTAGTTCATCTTTGTTGTTTGGATTAGCTTGTTAGCTTCCTCAGCTCCCCTTGCAGCAGAAGCCAGCAGATACCTGTGTTAGCCTTGTTACCAGCAGAGTGTTGGCCTTGTGTTGGAGCTGACAGGTGAGGCTTTGTGTTATCAGACTGCAGCAGATACTGGATGATTTGATTTCCTACAGAAACCCTCAGGCTGAAACTCTGCAGCAGGTTGGACTTTGGAGAGAGATGCATGTGTTTGTTCAGAGCCAGTGGCAACATCTCATAGAAAGCAACTTTTCTCTTGGTGTGTGTGTGTGTGTGTGTGTGTGTGTGTGTGTGTGTGTGTGTGCTGCACTGTGTGTATCATGAGATAGAAAGCACCATCTGACAGGAACAGTAATCAGAGGAAGAAGATTGATGAGTTGAGAGTTTCAGCTCTTCATTGGTCCAACAGCCACATCAACAGGTGAAACTAATGAACCCTTAACGACCCACCTGACACTGTCAACGTCCTGCCTGCAAAAAGAGAAGAAAGAGCCCGTCAGAGTCCCCATATTATTGTTTCCACGTGTAGATTGAAGCCTGACAAACATGCTGAATGTGTTTCAGACCGTGTTCAAACGTTTGAAGAAGCTTTTTTCTGAATGTGTTGAAACCTGTTTTTATTTCCAGTCTTGTGTGATTGAGTAGTCGTCAGGTGACCCAGTTGCAGGTATTGTGCCTGCTGGCTCTCTGTCATGGCTCACTTAAATAGAGCAGAGTTCTTGTTAGTGTCAGCAGTGACTCTGGTGCTTCTCCCTGCTGTGGCTCTGAATTCTACAGTATTATTATGTCAGTATCAGTTACACATAAGTAAATAAAGGCTGTGGGGGGGGGGGTGGCTGCTCTGCTGACTCTGCTCTGCTCATCAGTGAACTGACTTATATTTATTTATTTATTTTGAATGATTGTTGACAGACTGTCTCTGTTTCCAGATGTTTCTGCTGGGTGTTTTCTGCTTTCTTTAATTGACCTGTGAGCTCATTATTCTCTGTTCTGTTAAAGCTGCTGTGGATCTGCATCATGCAGTCAGGATCATCCATGTTCTGTGTTCCTGTATCCTTGTTATTAATGTGCATTAGAGAGAATGGAAGCTTCCACATACAGTAGAGGCTGTTTATCCCTCACTGCTGATGATGGAGGTCTGATCTTCCTCTGCTGACTCTGGTCTGGTCAGACGTTCAGGATCCTGTGACAGTAATGGTCTCATGTTGTTTTGGCCTCTGACACTGAGCCTCACTTCGCTTATTTCTGTAAACCAGAATGAGCTGATGTCAGATCAGTGTTGGATGACTTGAACGGAGGATGCAGCAACTTGAAATCAGTGAGTGACAGCACTGGTATTACTCTGCCTGTCAAACATACATCTCACTCCCTCATTGGTTCAGTCATCTTGGTAGAAAAGCTGTCCTGTGTTGATTGAAACTGACAGGGGATCAGATCACAACTCAGACAAGGAGAAATTCTCCAAACAGCATCAAAGAAAAAGCCACAATCTTGGATGAATATTTTCTCAGAGATGGACAGAATAGTGAAATAATTAAAGCTGAGATGGAGATGATAGTCAAGAGGATGTTTGGCTCTGAATTATCAGCCTATTAAATCAGATTTCCAGATGAAGTGTGAAGGTTTGCTTCAGCTCTCTGATGAATCACAGCTTCTCTTTGTTCATGACTTTCCCATCATGCAGTATTCACAAACTGAACTTGAAGGACCTGACAAAGGTGTTGTTACTGTAAACTGCATCTTTCCAGCTTCTGAGTCTCATCTGTTGTCGTCTTTGAAGGTGGCTGGTCCAACCTGGAGGTTTAGATCCTCACAGACAAACTGTTTGGACAAACTAAACTGACACACATCTGCACAGAGATCCAGTTTCCAGCTGCTTTGGTACCATGACATCTGTGAGTCCATCAGCAGCACCAGTCTGCTGCACAGCTGAACACACCAACAACACTTTGTGCTGCACTGAGACAGCAGATGGATCCAGCTGGAAGGAGAGGAGACACTTTGATGGTTTCCTCTCTGTGTTTGTGTCATTGCTCACTGGCATTTGGCAACTGAGCCATCCAGTAAGAAAACATGATGAGAGGATTTTAATTCTTCCTTCTTAAAACACGCACACTGTTTTTATTCACTTGAGTTTTTGCTCGTTTGTCAAACATTGACTGACATTCCTGCAGATCGTCTCACTATTAGAGTGAATAAATGTCATATTTTCCATCTATTTTTGTCCATTTGGTGACAGCTAATATTCCAATATGCCGCTGATATGCAAATGAACAAGCAGATATAATTGTGAACACTGGCTTTCAGATGACATTTAATGTGTTTGATGAAATGGGAACATTTCTCATTTGTGACAGCAGTAAATTAAGATTGAGGGATGAAAACATTTGCAAAGTTTCACAGTCTTGTCTTTCCCTGACTTTATTCAAAGTGACATTGAGTCTGTGTTTTAATTTGAAAACATGTTGTTTATCTGACAAATGATGACGAGCAGCCACCATCAGCAGTGAATCTGAACACTCATCTCGACTCCACACAGCTGGTTGGTTATTGACAGCAGCTCGTCAGATAACGTTCATGTCAATCATTGATTATATGATGCAAATATATTCAAAGCAAATAACTGTCAGTGGAACCTGCTGTTAAACACAAAGCTTTCAGTCTTTAACCCTGATTTTCAGCTCATCAGTGAACCTTCTGGGCTGCTGTGGTCTCTTCAGAGAGAAATATGAGACACTTTCATGTCAGCCTCAGCCCTTTATGGCTGACCACAGTGATGATGTGAGACTCCAGTGTTGGTTATTACAAAGACTCAATGGTCCATGAGAAAGCTGTAATGTAGTGAGGAAATGAGAGGAACATGGGCCTCCCAGTCTAATATTACCCACAAGCTCTTTCAGCCTTCCTCCAGTATCACTCTGTGTGAATGTGTGTGTACCCAGTCTGAAAGTTGTTTTGAACAGCACAGTGTGAATCCACAGATAGTGGCTGGTTGTTGTTTCTGCTATCAGTGTCTCTAATTTACTGAAAACATCAGCTGTCTCTCTGACCGGTGAGCAGGAAATAAAAATAATGAACAGGTTGTTGAGACACATCATTTAAAGTTTGCTCTTGATTGATTTCCCTGAAGTCTGTAACAGCAGAGCAGCTCTATTAAACTGCATCACATGTGAGCCAGTACCCTGCAGTCCTCAGTGGAGATGAAAGTCACGTCTCCTCACATGACGTGAAGTCAGTGTTTGTCCTCTTGCTCAGACAGAGGGATGAAGTGTGTCCCCTCAGTGTCCAGTCCTTGGTCCTGTGCTCTCATACCTTCCCATGTCCTCCTATAGAAAGCTGGACAGCTGTCCTCCCTCCCAGCCTGTCTTCTGTCAGAGCCAGAGGGCTGGAGCTGCTCTCTTGTGTCCTGTCAGGCTTTTCTTGGTGCTCCAATAATGACACTTATGTTGAGAGGAAGAACTTGTTTGTTTTTGCTCAAAGGACGGACGTGCTTTATTTATTTATTTACTTGAGAAAGCTGTGATAAGAACAACATTAGTTTTCCTGATATTGGCTGTAAGTTGAATTAATGAATCGCGGTACCAGTTGCTTGGTTTTTACATTGGGCTGCCTGCCAAGATTGTGTTCTGCATAAACACACTAACATCTCCACTCTTGTTCTTTCTAGAATATTAATACATTTTCATGAGGCTCAAACATCAATCTTTAGATTCAGAACCACCTCAGAAGCAGCTTCTGTGTGTTGTTGATCTGTTGTTCTTGTTGCAGTCAGCTGAACTTTGAGACCAACAGTCTCAACAAAATCCCACGATTCTCCTTTAACTGACTGCCGAGTTTCCTTTTTATTTGACCAAAGCAAAAGGACGATGTTCACTGACCTCCATTCACTTCATATGTGTGATAGTGTTGTCAGTGATTCATGAACGTCTCTTTCTCTCTCAGACAATAGTATTCATCTTTAGAATGTTCACCCTCTGACCTCATGTACTATAAGAGTAAAGCTCTGACAAAGATCTCTGTTCCTGGGTCAGTCTCCATCTCTGGAGATTTACATGATGGATGAATCTTTGTGCTGGCCAATACAGCACATTTAAAGATATTTAAAGACATTACATCACACAGGAGGACTTCTAATAAATCACATTAAATCTCATGGGAAATCCAACAGACCTGTTTTTTTCTCTTTGAACTGAAACTTCAGATATCAGATGTCAGATATTTGAGTCTTTTTCATCCTAAAGCAGAGTGTTGACACGTTCTCGTCTTGCTTCCTCTGACTGCAGCTCTAAACAGACACAGTGATGTTAAAGTTTTGCTTCAGTGAGTCTGAATTCTTGTAGCTGTTGAGGATTCAGCCTCAGTCAGTCTGACAGAACAACATGAAGCTGTAAAACATGCTTTGTTTGGCAGGACATTAGAGGCTGATAGACTGCGTTTACTGACAATAGGAAAGCACACAGGAAACAAATGGAAGCTGCATCTCATCCATTATGACACTGTCAGATGCAGGTTTGAGTGTCAGTCCTGTAAATATCATCCTTGTTTCCTGATGGCTGTCAGAGTGAAGAATGTGCTCTCTGGTTCTGACTCTCTTTCGGTTTCTGACCTCCTGAGATTGAACTCCTGAGCTGCTCCACACTGAAAGAGACGAAAGCTTCAGGGAGGAATCATTTCAGCAAAGCTCTCTGTTTCCTTGAAAGCTGCATCCTGTTAAACAGAACTCTAATAAATCGCTCCATCATGAAGCACTCAATGAAATTACTGGACTGCTGCGTTGGAGTAAAGTGGGACACATTTCTTGTTTAGATGTTGCAGAGCTCTGAGCCATTCTGAAGAGTGAGACAATCAGAAAGTGAATTTGGCCTTTGATGAATGTAATTATGTGTGTGCTTCAAATGGCTCCAGGTCTGTGTGGAGCAGCTCGTATGATACATTCTGTTTATGGCTGTTTACTCTCAAACTGTGAATATTTTGAGCTGACTGCATGAACAGAACACAAAAGCAGTTTGTCTGAACAGATAGATGAGACACTAATGTGTCCTCTGACACTCATATTTTAAGATGTAGACACACACACACACACACACACACACACACACACACACACACATAGTGATTAGTTTATCCTTTTGGAAATATTCTCCATTGAAAACAGCACAAAGACGATATATTGAATGTTTTACTTCAGCAGCTTCATTGATTTTTGTAAATATATTCTTGTTCTAAACATCAAAGACTGTTTGTGCTGCTTTACTGATTCTTATAATATCTGTGACAGCAGAATCAGTGCTTAGAAACATGTCCTTGGTTATCTGGAAGTGCTGTATTTTTTGCATCTGTTCAAGTTAAATCCGTGTTACCTGGTCATGATGCATGAACCGTCCTTCAGTCTGACCACCAGAGACCAGCAGACAGACAGAGATTTGCACTGAGCTCACTTGTCTCCTCCAGGACCAGCAGCTTGCTGTGTTTTTGGGTTATTGGGCCTCCTCAGGCAGATAAACCCACATTTTTTGGCCTCATCTCTCTGGAGGACACAGCTAGCTGTCAGCTTATATGTTATCAAAGCTACCAGAGAGACGTGAGAGCAGGACTGAGAAACTGGCTGAGGTGGACTGAGGAAGACAGGACTGGAACTTTATCCTAAGAGCAAGACAAATAAATAAAAGTGAAGAAAAAAAAGGACAGAAAATAGTCTCCATCTTGGTCTTTCATCAGCCCAGATGGAGGCTGCCAAGCTGCTAAATGATGCCTGTTTGTCTCTCACTGGCAGCAGCCTTCATGCTGAGAAACACACAGATTAGCTGCCACACAAACATACACAGTTTCATCAGATCTCTGGACTCATGAGCCTCTCTTTGTTTGGAGTGCACATAGAAAGAAAACATGTTGTCTGAGTCTGTTCTTCTGCTCCAGGATCAGTTTTCTCCCTAAAGTTGTCAGTGTCGGTGGCTCTCAGGCTCAGTGTGACTGTGAGACTCTAAATATAGAAGTGGTTGGATTCCAGCCACACAAAGCTCTGCTCACTGTATCGTCACTGGATCCTTTCTTTGACTGAGAGCCCTTTAAAATGGCCTTAGGGAAAACAAATGATTGTCACGGTCAAACTACAAACAGACAAACACAAACACATGAGAGGCTTGTTGTCTTCAGGAAGCGTTTTCTAATCTCTGTAGTCTCCCCTGTTTCTTTCATGACCTCCAAACCACGTCAACAAGTAGAAACTGAAAGGTCGAGTTCTCTTTTCATTGATCTGATTTTTACTCTGTCATTATAGTGCAGAATTAAAACTTCAATATATGATTGTGTGTTTTTGGTCATTGAGCTGCTGACCTTTTTTTTTTTCCAGCTTCCCTCCACTGACTCATGTGTTCCTCACACAGACGTCCTCACCTGAGGCTGCTCTGCACAGCTCAGTTTAAATGAGAATAAAATGTATCTCCTCAGCTGGATGTTAGCAAAGCTTTTAGGCTGAGTGCCTTGCTGGAGGATTCAGAGACAGAGCGCTCTATGAATCATCAGTAAAATGAAGGATTTTTACATTAATCAGCCAGTCCAGCACTACTTCAGTGCTCCTTGTTGTCTCATTAAAATTACTGGATGAGGTTTGGAATTGAATAAAGTAGAAATGGAGGCACATTCTGAAACCTTCCTTTCTTTCTTCCTGTGTTGAAGCAGAAACTAGTTTCTTATTCAGTGTGTGCTGCAGTCTGTCTGTCACAACCCATTTACCTCTAGAAAATGCCAGCTGACACACACCTGTGTGTGTGTGTGTGTGTGTGTGTGTGTGTGTGTGTGTGTGTGTAAGACTTCCTATGATGCTTCCATTGGATGGTCAGTGAACTCTGGGCTGAAGGCTGGTTGATGTGGCTCATCAAGTCAGTTGTACAGTCTCATTAACAACTACATGACACAGAATCTCATCTGAAGCCCTGACCTCATCATCCTGCTGTGTGTGTGTGTGTGTGTGTGTGTGTGTGTGTGTGTGTGTGTGTTTCAGAGGACATTTATTTGTGTAGTCATGTCGTACAGTCTTGTCAGCACAGCAGTGACCTCAGCTTTGTTTCTGTTCTTCCTTCCAGTTTGAATTTGAATGAGACCAGAGCTGAACTGAGCCTCCTGCAGGAGCAGTCAGGAGGACCCGAGGTCGTAGTCAGTAGTCGTCAGTAGTAGTAGTCATACTACATTCACGGGCTCCTCGTGGCCTCTGCTGGCCTCCTGACAGTCGGATCAGTCTAAGCTCTGGTGGACAGCATCCTGCAGGGTCACAGCAGCTGTCTGTGTTTCACTCTGTCTCTGTGTGTTTGTGTGTAATTCACACTCGATGTCAGTCATCCTCTCTTTGGTTGAACACTGATATCTTAACACTTTGTTTCCCATCATGCTCGGCTCATTTGCTGCTCTCACTGTGCCAGAGTAGAATGAGCGTTGAATCATCTGTTCATCACATATTCTTGAGTTGAGGAACCAGAGACATGAACTCCCAAAACAGGCAGCAGGAGAGGAAGAACAGAAGGCTGCAGGTTGAAGAGAGATGAGGGGATGTTTGCACAAAGTGGTATTTGTCCTTGTGTAAATGCTACGCTCAGCTGTTTGTCATTCAGTCCTTATTTCATCATTTCCTCCAGAGACCACCTTAAAGTGCAGCAGAGGAGCTCAGAGACATGGAGCTCAGGGAGGCAGCGCCATGTTTACCATAATGTTAATAACATATATTTCATATATGACACTGCTTGAGCATGTGTGCAGGTTGTCAGTGAACTGAAATCAATTAGTATTTAGTGACCTCAGTGCTTCTCTCCTCATGACAAAACACAACAGCTCCTCTACATAAAACACAGCTTTCTAAAGGCTGTGCAGCACTTTGGTGGGTCCATCTTTATCACTTCCACACAAAGAGGAAGTGACTTTTCACACAACTGAAGAAGAATTAAGCAGCTTCATTTACATTTGCTAATTTACTTTGAATCTTTTTTTTTTTCCTGAAAATGTACTTATTGCTAATTAATGTTCCCTTTAAAAGCTTGTCCTCATAAAGGAGGGGCTAATGTGATAAACTGTAAGTACTGAGAGCCGAGCTGGGCCTGGACTGTGTTTGCTTTCAACATCTGATTACTTCACTTCTGTCAGTTTAATCAACATAAGACCAATTATATGTGTGATGTTTGGAGCCACTGGCTTCTTTAACCTCACAGCAGCATAGATTTAATGCAGAAGTATCACTCAGGCTTCACTCTGACAGTGACGTGTTGACTCTTGACAACATGCTGTGTCTCTCTGCAGTCTCTTGACTCCTCGTCTCTCAGGACATCCTGTCATTCTCTCCTCTTCGCTGACCCTCCATCTCTCTCTCTCTGTTGATGAATGAACACACACACAGTCATGGTTCTTCACAGATCTCTGCTACATTAAAACAAATGCACAGTTTTATTTGTTACAGCTGAAATCTGCACAGATTTGACATGAATGCATCATGGATTAGATAATAATCAGAGTCGCGCTGAGCCAGAAGCTGGACCAGGTCCGAGCAGACAAATGAAGCACAGTCTGGGAGCTCATTCAGCCAGATCACAATCTGTCTGGATCCTGGATCAGATCATGTTAGCTGAGCTCGTGTATTGCCATCACCAACTGGACTATGAAGACTGTGAATGAACTGCTGCTTTTATTAGGACATGCTCTGCCCTCTGACAGGCTTCTCTATTGGTCACCCTCTGTGACAGATGGCTGCATTTACCAACCAATCAGGTGCAGTGTGCACTTTGTGCAGGGTGTCCTCCAGCTGAGGTCCTCTGCTGCAGCATGTGCTGGATGTCTTGTCTGTCTTTGGAAGCAGGGCTGGGCAGGTTTCCCCTGAGGCCACCGCTCATCTTAACTGTGAATTGATAACATAATTAAAGTGGCGTTTGCTGACTGACGCTGACTCCATTTCCAAGGAGGTAATGGTTTCTTTTCTCTGAGCCAGTTTATTTAATGTGTTGTGAAAATCATCAGTGTCATATTGGAGCAAAGTCAGTGGCAGTCAAAGCAGCTATTTGCTAACATGATGGATCAGTGCAAAGTGCAGTGATGTTGTTGTTTCACAGTCATGGATTCACTGTGAAACATAATGAAGAGAACAACTGTTCAGCTGAAGTAGAGCTTAGAGAGTGGACACACACACACACACACACTGCTGACAGGTCTTTACATTAGCTGTCAGTCCACATCGTAACACTCACCTGTCCTTCTTCCCTCTCACTCTCCCTCACACACACACACACACACACACACACACACACACACACACACACACACACACACACACTTGCAGGTCCTCATAGGATTCAGTGGTCTGATACGTCCTGAATATGAGTGACAGGTCAGAAATGAATCATAATAATCTTTTCTCAACCAGAGGTCTGGTTCAGTCTCAAAGTGCAGTGAACTAATTCTGCATTCTGGACACAAACTGCATTTTGTGTCATGAAATGTTTGTTAAATAAAATCCATTATTTGAAAGAAATGCACAGTCAGCACATCACTGGTCTCAGCTGTCAGATGTCAATTTAGTGCCACAAAGTGATGATTTTTAGTGCTGTTTCACACAAATAAGAAGTCAGGCCATTTTCTGCCTCTTCTGCTCCTGAACAGTGAAGTGGAGCCTGAAAGAGGTTTTACAGACACACTGAAAGATTTCAGCTCCAAAAATCATCTTGTTCTTCTTTTTTTGTGGCTCAGAATACCAACATAATTATTCTTGGCTTCATTTTGTAATGATCAAAACAACTTTGCTGCTGAAAATATTGACATGTTTTTTTTTTTCACAATGGGGACGACTTCCTCTGCATGCAGTCGATGGATAAATCTAATGGGGGATCAGCAGTGACAGTTTAGTCACAGAGAAAGTGGCCTGTTGTGCCGTAGATTTGACCTCTTTTTGAACGCTGCTGATGGTCCAAATACACTGTCTGTTACCAGAGGACTCAGCAGACATAAACCCCACAGAAGACACTGGAATTGGCCTTTTTTACTACTTGAAGACACTAATATAACACGGATGGAAACTGAAGTTCTTTGTGGAGGTTTTCTCACATTCAAAATGAATTATGACCTTTTAAAGAACCACTGGAGACACAACACATGCGAGCTCTGCAGTTAGAAGCATTTGGCTGTGCTTGGAAACGCATTGTATTTAGCTTCCTTCTGGTCAGGATTGGCTCCGCTATTGAACAGATAAACTGTCTGCTGCTGTGTTAAACTGTAATCTAACTGAGGAACATGACTTTTGTTATACTGAGACTTCCTGTATTCAAAGACAAAAGAAGATACACTTTGACTTTGTGTCTTTTTATTTTAGTTTTCAGTCATTGATCTGGATTTGTTCCCAAGTGTTTGGCTGATTCCAGCTCTTTCTTCACCCAAAATCAATGATGCATTTTTTAATTCCACATGTGAAGCAGCTTGAATTTCTTCAGCCAGCAGCTTCAATAAGATCACTGAAAATTCACACTTTAATCTGACAATAATTAGCTCATAATTGGCCTGCTGACAGACTGTGTCATAATATCCTGAGAAGAAGCCTCTGGCCGTGAGGACGAAAAGACACACACACACACGCACGCGCACACACACACACACACACACACACACACACACACACACACACACACACACGCACGCACATGCACACGCACACACACATACACTCTTCTGGATGACAAGCTCTGCTGGTGTGAAGCTTTTTTTTCTTCTGGGTAAAATGTCAGACTTCTTCTCAGTGTCTCTCTCTGCTGCTCTGTGCTGTGACTGATAGAGTCATTACTCCATCAAATGCTGCAACATCCCTCCTCATTTTATAAGAGTCAAAAAAATATTTGATATATCTTTAAATTATGCTGATATCATTATATTATATTTCATATGAATATTTCTGCTCTTTCCAGTGGAGTCACTGTTCATCCTGCTGAGTGTTATTTCTGAGTTCTGCTCTTTCCAGATGTCAGATTAGACTCTCTTGGTGGTTCTCTGTCAGTCTGTTTGGAGGCTCAAGCTGCAGCAGAAGGACAGTACAGGTGGGGGGTGGGACACCACTGTGATGTAGAGATCAGGTAAAGGCTCCCGACCAGAGGTCAGGACCTCCTGATGGTTCCAAGTCTGAAGGTTTGACAGTTAATTAATGTGCACGTTAATATCCAGAAGACACAAAACACAATCCAATCCAAAGGAAAGTGTCGCCTCCAGCAGCATCACTCTCAGTTTGACTGACAAGTTTGTTCATATGAAGATGTTTTCTGAAGTGTAGTTTCAGTGATGTCAGCAGTGTTTTTGCACCTTTTCCTTGTTTTCAGTCTCTTCTGTGTTTTTCTGTCTTTTTAACAGCTGATTCTGTTGTGAACCTTGTGCCTCTTATCCTCACACCAAATGTCTGAGCGTATTATTGGCTCCAGTGTCAAAATGAGAACTGCTAATGTGCTCATTAATCTGGGATTGCTTGGAGGGTCTCAGTTATGAGCACAGAGCAGAAATGTCAGAGCAGCCGTGATCACTGTGAGCCAGGTTAGATAAATCACATGAATCATTCCTGCTTCTGTCACACTCTGATCTTCATCTTCACACCTCAGTTGCTCTGCAGCATTCAGACACTTTCTGTTCATCTGAGCTTGAACTCGAAGCTGTCACAGACATCCACACTTGGAGGGTCACAAAAATGTCTTTCCATCACTGATGAATGAACTGATCAATGATAATCTGTTGATGAAACTCTTGTTTGCTCTTTCAGCATGTTGGTTTTGGCCTCTCAGAATCCTCAATAGAGAGAAGCTCCACTGCATGTTGTTGAGGCAGAGACTGCTGTCTGACAGGAGGAGAGTTTAGGAAGCAGATGGAGAAAGTCAGGTGGAGGAGATGGTGCTGGAGAGTCAGAACAGTGGAGTTTATACTGAACAGCTACTGGATAACAAGCATGTCTGCACACACCTGGAGCAGCTGTCAATCAAACCAGCACCAGCTGTCACAGCCATCACTGTCATTTCTACAGTACACAGACACACACACACACACACACACACACACACACACACACACACACACACACTGGACCATTTATTAACTTCACAGTTAACAGATCACATTAACGCTCTGACAGACTCGTTCTGCATACTAAGTGCTGTTCACTGTTCTTTCTTCATCTTATTTCAGAGACAAACAGCTGCAGTATATTTACTGGACATATTGTCCTTCTAATGAGTTTCTTGTCTGCTGTAAATGGTGAGCAGTGTGAAGTTTGTATGATACAGTGTCAGGCTCAGTGCTGGTCACTGAGGCCTGTCTGAAGCTCTGATCTGCTTCACTGGAGGGAGAATCTCTGAGGGTCAAACTCTGATTGGCTGTTTGCCTCTTTGTCTCAGTGCAGTAATACAGACACGCTGTAAGACGTGTTTCCATCTGTAAGAGTCACTTTGTTTCCTCTTTTCATTCTTTACTTCACTTAGTTTCTGCTTTCTTTCTTTCCACCTGAATCTTTTCTCTGTCTCTTTGTCTCTCTTCTTCCTTGTCCTCATCTTCTTGTCTGTCCACATATCCACCTGCTACATTAGAGACAAACTGTCTTTCTACCCATCTGTTTTGAGTTCCAGCTCCACGATGTCTTCACCCCACGGGGGGAGACAGAACACGCTGAGCCCCTTTTGACTCGTCCTCCTCAGGCTTCACCTTTCATCTCCACCTGTCTGAACACACAAAACACACATTCAGTCTCTTCAAAGGCCTTTGCAATGTTAGCTTGAGAGTCCAGCCTCTCCTTTTCTACCTGAGGAGAACAGACTCCAAGTTCTCTCCATCCTGCTGTTTCTGATACGTTCTCTGTCTCCATCCTCAGCTCTCTGCTCTGAGCTTAGACTCATATCTCAGATCAGACTCAGAGGAAGTGCTCACTGTGTGTGAGTGAGTCGACTGTGTGAGTCCACTCAATAATTAATTGACTCCACAATATATGCACTGGACATCCCACCCATGAGGCCTGTTTTATGGACTTCCAGGGACAATATTATAGAGAGACTCCACAGAGAGGTAACAGTGTGTGAGTCAGAATAACCACCATTAAACTTGTGTTACCCCCACCTGAAATTAGAAAGTAAAACAAATTGGAAAAAAACATACTTAGAAAAGCATATGAAATCTTAATAAAGGCTTTATTCAGTAATTCAGGAAGAATGTGGCATCATCTGTGTCCTGCAGCTCATTTCACAGCTCATTTCATACAGACGTCTCTGTGCTTCTCGGGAGCTAAAAGCCAAAATGTTTGATGAGGTGCTGCAGCTTCCCTGACTGCTGGGTGAAGAGCAGCAGCCCTCAACCAAAGCAGCATAACTTCACTGTAACCTGGTCCATTTCTACAACTGGGTGCCGTCGTGGAGGCAGAGTGACGAGTTTCTGTCATCAGCGACAGCTGGGATAGTAGCCAATGCCATTAAGGCAAAAAGGCAGGAACCATCATTCAACCACCCTCTCCTTCCTAAAAGCCTTTGGGCCTAAAAATACACAGTTGTCATCCTGCTTCCTGCCCACTCATGTGCAAGGCAGACTTGATGATGCGCCCACCCAAAACCCACTCAACAGTGTCTCACTGTTCTGCTTTTTAACTTTTGCAGACGAGGCCAAACGTTGTAACTCAGACTGGATCTCTGAGCACAGACACGTTAAAATACACACACTGCAGATGACGTTCAATAATGGAGACATTTACAGTGACACAGAGACACTGAACCTGACAGAATCCTGTTCATTCATTAATTAGGACTTTGTAGATGTTTCATGTCAAATGTCTGTTAAAGTTCCTCCTCTCAAAGGGTCTACAGGGTACAATATTTATTTAAAGTTCTACCTTTATCTCTGCAGGTCATGAGCAGTCTGAGGATCATTGTGATTCCACTTGAGTGGAAAAATGAAATGAACTCAATGTTTGCTGCTTTAAAATCTTCTTGCTCAGCAGGTCCCTTTACAGTCACATGTCGTCCTCTGTGAGGAATAATATTCTGTCTTTTCATAAGAATGTAAAATGTTCCCCTGTGATTTATTTCACTGCTGTTCTTATTGTTGTTCCTGGAAAGCAGCAGCTGTATCTTCAGGACCGTAGTGTCTGAATGAAGTCTGCACTGCGTGCTTTACTTGTCTTTTGTA
Organism: Chaetodon auriga; assembly: GCF_051107435.1. Lineage (NCBI taxonomy): Eukaryota > Metazoa > Chordata > Actinopteri > Chaetodontiformes > Chaetodontidae > Chaetodon > Chaetodon auriga. The sequence goes on from NC_135080.1 coordinate 20,729,554, forward strand.
GCCACAGCCTCTTAAACACTCCATCAGTAATATCAATATTTCAGAGTCCGCCACAAGGGGAGATAATGTCTCATCCATTTGTCAGGACGTGCACACACTGATGTCATTTAAAGGATTACAGTATACTGAGATTTGAACACGTTCCTGCTAAATGTCAACCATCCAGCCTCAGAGACAGATATCGGTCTCAGCATCGAGCCTCATCACGTCCCTTTCTGGAGCGTCTTTGGACGAGCAGATACAGATGTGAGAGATGTGATGTGACTCCTGCTGCAGGGGATGAGGCTGATCAGAGCCAATAAAACACGATGGCAGCTGCTCTGTTGCTGTAAACCTGTAAAGGGAGAAGAATGAGTCTGACTGGAGTCCAGTCCATGACAATGATCCCGTTCACCCTCAACACAGTGTTGTATCGTATTTGTGCAGTTTGGTGCTCAGCATGTGGATCTCGTAGAGTCACAGTGTTTCTGCACTTCAACAAACACCAAGCGTGTGTTTGTCCTCTCTGTCCAAACTGGCTTCCAGCACAGAGGGATAACTGCATGTGGTTGAGTGTCTGCTGGAAGAAGACGTTCAGAAAGAAGATCAGTTCGTGGAGTTAAAGCAGCCTGTGGTTCAGCTGCAGATCATGTGATTACTGTTCTGTCTGCAGACTTCATCACAAATGAGTTTCATCCACATGAGTCAGTTATAACAGCAGTGGAAGCTGGTAAAGAACTCCATTATCCAGCACACAAGCACACAACTTCTTTGTATCTCTTGATGGAAACTTTGCTTCTATTGAATGAAGGTTTTCCTCCAGCAGGATGGATTTATTGTAGTGGACAAAGAGGAGGGTCAGTTCTCTTCTTCGTCACAGGTCAGCAGGTTTAACAGCTCCCTCCTCGCTGTCACCTATCAGCTGGAAGAGTTTCTATTTGTCTGCTGGACAAAGCTTTGATGTGGATGAGGCTGTGTGGTGCAGCAGGGTGTGTCACTGCAGTAAAGACTGAGTCCTTTATATCAAAGCACATCTAGCTGTCCATGGATGTTGTTTCCTGTGTCACACTGACGTGTTTCTTCAGGTGAATTACATGCAGTCACTCTGTTCACTGACATTTATTGTGCTCAATAAACATTTTCCATCTTCTGTCTGAGAGAAATATGATAACACAGGCTCTGAGCTCTGAGTTTTTCTTTTTTTCAGAATGAAACTCTTCATAGATCAACACAGATTGATTGAGACAGTGTGAGATTTCAGCTCCACAGCTTTGCTTTGTTTTTAAAGTGATTGAGGATTGATTTCTCTGTGGAGCAGAATGGACTGAGTATTTGGGCAGTGATAGATGTAATCAGTGAGGTTTATGAGAGGCCTGTTTGTGCAGATATTACATTTTCATATCTTAAATCTTTGGATTTGCAGGGAAAACAATCTGTGAGGCAGCAGACGATGAGCATTCAACAGTAAAGTGTCCTTTAATAAGTATTTGAGTCCAGCTCTGTGTCCCTCGTCTGTCCTCTCATCAGGACGCCTCTTTTGTGCTGCTGATTGTCTGTTCAATGAAGCTGACAGCTGAAAACTTGATATGTGAGAAGAGAACATTTTGACAGTGGACGGCAGAGCTTTAGAGCACAAATTCATGATCGTCTGTGGACAACTGGCTCAGCTGAGAGACTTTTGTTTTTTACCTGAAGGTCTCTCCAAGGAGTCTTTAAAGGACAGCTGCTGGATTCAGTTATTTCCTCCTTCTCTCACTTTATTTCCTTTTCCACAGTGAAAGAGAATCAATAACAGCAATTACATTCAGCTTCTGTTTGTTTGCACGTGTGGTTTTCTGCCTGTTCATGAGCCGAGTGGATATTGTTATTAGAGAACGAGGTGGCTGTTAGGAAGATTTAACGGCTTTCATGGAGACTTCAGTGATGCGATTTGTCAATGTGAATTACAAAGACATAACTGAAACACCACAAGGAGCCGTTTAGCTAAACGGTCGTGTAGCTGTTGTCTTTATGGTCAATGAGGTGAGAGAAAAGGATGGATCATGACAAGAGGAGTCCCTGTTGATCACTTTTACTGAACTGTTGTACAGTGACAGACGACAACACTCACAGGAGAAACAAAACTCAGGTTGTAAACAGTTGGAACATTTCTCATGTCTCAGTCTGAGGACGCTGTCAAACAGAACAGACTTTAATGTCGTTGCTGCAGACAGTTACAATGACAGCAACGATGACACAGAGAATAATGAGATCTCTGTAACATCAGGCAGCAAATGAACTTCATTAAATGTCTCTCAACTCTAACAGAAGAAAACAAATCTCCTCTCAGCACTAATAAATAACAGGCAGGGAGTAAATATGATCCATCTGAGCTCACTATTGAATCCATTTAATGAACCATCTTTATTTTAGCAATGTGCTGCAGCTCTGGAAGAGAAACTTTGATTTCAGAGTGAACGTAATGGATCAGTGTGACCTGAGGTGGACTTTTAGAGACCACATGTCTCCTCTCTGACAGCTGAACAGTGAAGCAAATCCAATCAATAGTTACTAAATATCCCACCTACAGCTTATGGAACAATAAAACAGCTTCACATAGATTTAAACATGATAATTAGCAGGAACTTCCTGATGAGTGGATCCATTTTTATTCACCAGTATTTTCCCAGCAGCATCGGTCTCGGCAGAGTCGTCCAGACTGTAGTGTCTGACCATCTCGAGTCTCGCTGGCTGCTGCTCAGTTGGCATTTAGCAGACTGAACACAGAATCTAACCTTTAGCTGGAACAATTCAAAACAAAGATTCACCTCATCTCAGACGCCATTTTCATCGAGTGTCCAGACACAAGAGTGAAAATACAGAACAGCCAGGAAACTCAGAGCTCCATGGCCCATTCCTCTGTTATTGAATTCATTTGAAGTGTGACGGCAGGAGATGAGGAACACATTGTTTTGCTGTAGAGACGCAGTTTGGCTTTACAATACCAACACAAAGGAAGGTGAAGGATCTTCTCATCTCTTGTGGTCATGTTGAGCTGGTGAACGTCTGTCGTGTCTCAGCTCTGATTACTGTCAGCTTTCTCTTGCTGTCAATCTGAGTCCCTCCTCCTGTAAGTGGGAATCATTTCGAGCTTCCAGCTCTGCTTGTTGCCAGCAGGGCAGATCTGCAGGTCTGAGTGTGAACTGATTGCAGCATGCTGCATCAGGAGGTCCTGCTGAGACGGTTCCACAGTGCTGCATGAATACAGGATGAATGAAGAGATGACAGGGCTGCAGTGAGCCGTCAGGGTGTTTGAGAGTCAGAGTCCATTATTCTTCTCTTTGTCTTACTGTGACTGAGGAGATGCTGAACTGTGGAGCTGCAGAAATAAGAAGCAGATTCAGAGTGAGCTCCTCTCCTCTCTGTCCTCCTGGAGTCTGAGAGCCAATCAGACACTGTTTATCTTCTCATCTCACCCTGTCATTGGTTCAATCCTTTACTGAGAGAAAACCTGTTCTGACTGACACTGACCTGAGATCAGGTTTTCAGGTTTCTGATGAATTATCTTGTGTTGTCCTTTGTCAATGTCGCTCCTCTTCTGATCGTTTGTGTATTTACACACTGACATCAGTGTTTGTCCTTCAGAGTTGTGCAGAGGCTGAACTGAGCTGCGTCTCTCTGTCACAGTGAGGTGGAAAGATGCTCTCATGAGTGTTTGTCTGCTGGCTGCTGATACAAATGACTGTCAAGTGTTTTTGTGTCTTCCATCAGTCCATAATAAGTCCTCTCCCCCTCACAAATCCTCCAAATGAAAGTTTGTCAGAGGCAGAAAGTGAGCTGCTTCATCACTCAGCCTGATGACTTCAGAGAGGGTTGAAGAATCACATGACTCACTCAGACTGTTGACTCTCTTCTTCTTCTTCTTCTGTTGAACAGTTTACATGTCAGCTTTGAGCCTCTCAGCCCTCTCTTCTTCTTCCTCCCTTCTCCTCATCAGTTAGTGTTAATGAGCTGCCGATGCAGCAGGTTGTGCATTTAGATGTAAATACAAACATGTTCATCTCAAATACTGCCTCATACATCATTTATCAAATGCTGTGTTTGACTCTGATTCATGAAGCAGCTTGTTGAGTCTGTCCAAAATGAAATTCACACATTCACAAAGACTCCCTGCATCCTCAAACAGCCTCACACTCACACACCTTCACACCTTCACAGTTCACACAGAGGTTTCATGTGTGAAGAGACACATGAGAAGAGATGCGTTTCAGTGCAGAGTGGTGTCAGTGGGTTCTTCTTCATCTCTCTGCTCTGATCTCTGCTTCATACTTCTGTCACTTTGCTGGATCATGGACTCTTTCCTGTTACTCTTTCTTTGTTCTGTCTCTTTCTCTCTCTTCCTCAAACTACTTTTTCTGTTGCAGTCGATATTATTTTCTGTGTGAAGTGTTCATCACTTTTTTCACAGGCCGCTCTGGATGTTCATCCTCATGCAAAAGATGAATGATGAAGCTACGCAGAGAATAATTCAGACTAAATGATGTTTGATAAGGACCACATACGACTACTGCTGCTAATTATTGACTTTGCAGAACTTTTCTATATTTGTGCAGAGTTCTGCTGTTGAATGTTGAATCCCTTCTATGAAATCTTTCTTTTCATCCCACTGATCACGAAACATCAATCCATTCAGCCTCCATCTGCTAATAGACTGAGCCCTTTTCACCTGATGTCAGACCTGACCTCAGGCCAGCGTCTCTCGTGCTGCCATGCCAGGCAGAGCTGGCACACACACTGTCTCAGCCTGGCACAGACCAGATCCTGTCAGCCTCTGTTCCTGCAGGAGACATCAGTGAATCAGGCGACAACAAAAGACACAGAGAGAGATGAGTTTTAAAGATGCTGCTGCTAAATTCTCAGTCTTGATGAGCTTTGTATGACTTCCCATCTCTTACATCGTAAATGATGATGTTGCTTCATTTTAGTGACTCGGTGAATCTTTGACACTGTTGAATCTCTGAAAGTCAAAATATAAGTTGCCAAAAACACACCTTCAAATAACAGTCACACCTGTCATCTGAGAAGATGATGAAGGAGGGCAGAGTGCTGATGGAGGAAGTTCAAACTGACACTATATCATCTTATTCTGGGAGGAGAAGCTGTGAAATATAACCAGGCAGTATGTATCACTGAAACACTATTTTCAACTGTTGGTATTTTTGTCAGTGTGAGTCGAGAGGGAACATGATTCGTTCTTATCCAGATGAAGTGTGAGAGTTTACATGTCGGTGTGTTTGTGTATCACAGTGAGGTCAACGTAGTGAAGTGAAGATGTTTGTGTTCGGGGGATTTCCTGCATCTGTTTGTGGATACAGACAGAGAGAAACAGGCTCTGTCACTGTGTGACCTTCTCTTCTGCTCTCACACCCAAAGCAGCTCTGAACTGTTTTCACATGTGAGCATGTTTCTGGTGTGAAGTGTCATGAATTCATCAAGTGTCAGTTGAACTCATAAGTCCACACAGGCTGTGAGTGTGGCTCAACAATCTGCATTTGAACACATGCAGTGACTCGTTCTGAAGCTCATCACACAGAGGGACAATGATTCTTCATTGTGGTTGAATGACTGACATGGAGAAGGTTTTGTTGCTGGATGTGTGTTGATGGAGACAGAATGGGTCAGAGCTGTCTTGCTCTCTTCTGGTAAAAACCTTTGCTGATTCTTTCTGTGCGGCTGTTTGTGAAATGGAGGAATTTGGATCGAGTGGAGATCTAAAGGTGTTTTCAGCATTTTATTTGATTTACTTTTAGATGCATTTTATTTTTCAGAATAAATTGTTGAGTGATGTTTGAGGAGGGTCTGATGTGGAGAATATAGGTTTTACTACATTGAGCTTTCAAAATGCTGTTGTGTGTGAGCAAGATACAATTGATTCCCACAGTTTGGTTCATTTGTGTGCATGAGATAATTCACTACATTGAACACAAAGGTAGACTATCAACACACAACTATGCTCCGTCTTCATCCACATGAAACCACCATGTGAACAGACACACACAACTCACTGATAGCTGTCCCAGGAGACAGGTCTGCAGCATCAGCAGTGTCTTTACAGACAATCAGGGAATCTTAACTCATCCAGTTTATTCTCATCTTGTTCAGAACGAGCAGCAGGAATCATTCCAGCCTCTCCGTGCTCTCTCCTCATGAAACACTGCAGACACAGTATCGACTTCAGCTCAACAAGCTCTGTACTGTCAGCAAACCCTGAAGCACTTCAGAGAAGCCACATGTTGTGTTTGGATCCAGATACACTAATGAAGTGTCTGAGCGTTGTGTGGTGAACCCAAACTGATGAAGAGCCAGTCATTAGACTGAGCCCGTTATTTTCTATGTACCACATCCAGCCAGGCGTTACCTTTAGTGCTTCATTTGTCATTTTCTGTGATTGATGTCCTGATTTAATGAATCTGTCCTCATTAAAGGTTCTGATCTTGACATTCACACCTCCACATTTTAATTTGACATCATCGCCTGAATGCATGAATGTTTGTTTGAATAACAACACTTGTGATACACACACACATTATATTTCCTGGACCTGTACAGTCCACTGTCAGCTTTTTAAACTCCTTCACACACAAGGCTCCCCTTGGGAAAACTTCACAGTCAATCCTGAGCTTCTCATAGCGTCTCCTCAGAAATTAAAGGAGTTTCACAACTTTTACAGTCAAACATAACAGCAAGTTTTTAAACTGACATCCAAAGTTTAGCTGGGGGACAGAAACACTGAGAGCTGGACATTAATTATAAATCAAGACACCTCGAGGTCAGGAGCTTTCAACTGAGTGTTCAGTAGAAGACATGAGCTCACTGCATTAATGTGAACTTTCTCTTTAATGAGGGAGTGTAATGAGGAGGACTTGTTTTCCCCACAGTGACACGATTCTGATTGCAGAGCTGTAAAACCCTGAGGAATTGTCTGTAATGACAGATTTCACTGGACTGGTGGGTTTGCTGCTCAGCTTGTCTTGTCGTGTCAACTGTCTGTGTGTGATGTTGTAAAAACTTGAATCTTTTGTAGAGATTATTCTCACATCGGCTCTTTGAAGCTAATTAGTACTGATGTGTTAAAGATGTCACCTGCTCACAATGAGATGAGTCATTATCAAACCACGACCAGATTAATATGTAAAAGTCAGCACACATACAGTAAAAGTCCTCCAAAGAAATCAGCTGGACTCTCTTTGAACTGCAGCAGAGACTCGAGGCAGAGGAACTCTATCAATCCTGTATTAGCTCTGCAGCGCTGAGAGGAGATCACTCTGGCATCCAAACGTTCATTCATCATCATTTTGTGCCGTGTCATGTATCACACAATGGTTGGAGTGATACGTCACTTATCATATTTAAGGCTGTTGGTCAAATATTCCACATGATCTGTTTCAGTCATGAAGTCTGAGGTTCAAAAACTTGTTTCAGTCTTCATCATGAAATTGAATCAAACATGTTTCCATGCTGACAGGAAGTTTTCTGCTCTTTGTAGTTGTACACTGTCCATTTAGTGCCATTAGTGTTTATTAAAGCATGAAATACCAATCCTCTCCAGTGGACCATAAAGCCTCCAACCCTCTCTCCTCCTGTCTGAGATTCTTGTAATAACGTGTGAGCAGAGTCAGAAGCTGTTAAGTGTTCTTGGTTATCTGAGTGTCATCAGTGTAAAGTAGCTTCAGCTGGCTGAGTTTCTTGTACAGTACAGGATGAAAACATGCTGCTGGTCATATTTGAGACTCTGCTGCTCTGCTGTTCTGATGTCAGCAGTGACTTTTTGTTCTGGATGTCAAGTCATCGTCTGAACGGGGAAAACCTTCACATTTCTGCACACAAAGAGAAACTATCCACAGACTGCTGAAGGTGTTTTGTTCGTTCCTGCAGTCAAACACAAACTCTGAATCCCAGTGGGAGCTCTGCTCTGGAGATCAAGAGGAGAGAAACACTGAATCCAGTTTAACTTCTGCTCTGCTCTCACTGTGCTGTGATCAGATACACTGTACATGTCTGAGGTGACGACTGCAGGCTGAAATATGGAACAACACCTGCTGGATAAATAAAAGCTGAGTTTATTTTCCTGAAATGCTATTTAACATTTACACAGTTTGAGCAAATACTGAGCAATGAAACATCATTCAGTTTGTACACACACACACACACACACACGCACACGCACACACACACACACACACACACACACACACACACACTGGGTAATTGCTCTCATGGGGTAATTGTGGGTAATCAGGTATCTCCTCTCATCATCAGGTTCAAAGGCTGGCCACCCAGTTGCATGCTGGGTCATCACTGAATCATTGTCAGTTCACTCAGACTAAACGTATTAAATAAATGAACAAGTTGCAGGAAAACAGAGTGAGTTTGGATCAAAGAGAGACAAAGACGCGTTTTCTGCAGGTGAGAAGAGAAGCAGCCACAAATTTACAGATGTGATGATTTACGTTCATGTTTTCCTCTTTAAGGACTTCGAGTCCTTTGGCTGTTTCAGCTACAGTCGACAAAGTGGTGTTACTGTCACCACCCACATGTGTTCAGCAGCCATCTAACAGCCAGCCAATAGGTCTCTTTAGTGTTTCTACTAGTTATGTGACAGGATGCATTTGTGTTTCCACGCTTCATGATCGTCTCTGAAGAATTAAGAGAACTGAGATGTCCTGAATGATGGCAGAGTGGGTCGAGATGAGTGGGTGGAGATGTGCCCTCTGTGTTTGTCTCCATCATGTTGTGACTCTTTCTCACACAGTTCACTCATCGGTGAGATCAGCTCACTCTGTCTCACAGAAACCTCAGTAATAAGCATCTGAGGACTGAGGAGAGGAATCGTTGTGTTTCCTCAGCTGCTGTATTCTCACCACAGATGCCCTCAGCTGAGGCTGATCCCCACAGTTTGACTTTGAATAAAGTTATTCATCTCCTCAGCTGGATGTTTACTATGGCTGTTAAATTTGGTGCCTTGCTTGAGGACACAACAGCAGGAGTCTCAAGACTAAATCATCAGTAAAATGAAGCAATATGAGAGCAGCCAGCTTCAGTTGTTTTTGCCAGTTTTGGTTTGAGGTTGGATTCAGAAACAAATAGAAGCAACTGAGTGTTTCATTCATTGATCCATGAATCAGCTTCATGGAAAGTTCTCATTAGTCTTTGGCAGACAATGCTCCACAGGAGTCCTCGAGCTCAAAGACAAGCAGTGACAGAAATGTTTTTTTTTTTTTTCACTGATCAGCATCCTGTATTTCAGTGTGGCTGTAAAGTCAGACCAGCACAGAAAAAGCAGTCGGCCATTTGAAGCTCCTGCAGAGAGCAAAGCACGTTTTTGTGTGGAACTGGTGGAATAAATCTTTCTGGGAGGACTCCCACTGGTCTAGACTGGAAGTCTGGCTGCTAAAGAATGAGTGCGATGAAGAGAGAAATGGCTGCAGTGAAAGAAGAGAGGCTGCTGTGTTGGGAGAGTGGGTGTTGTACAGTGTGTGATGCTGAGAGTGTTGCCTCAAACCAGTGGAACAGCACTGGTGAACACTGTGGTGCTTTTCCATGAGCTAATCTGACTGTGGAGCTTTGAGAGGGTTTCAAAAAGCAGAGAGGCTACCTTTCTATTTAATGTGTGTGTGTGTGTGTGTGTGTGTGTGTGTGTGTGTGTGTGTGTGTGTGTGAATGTGAGGATGTAAGGATCTGTGTGTCCTCTGGTCTCTGTTCTTGTCTTCAGGGTCTCGTGGCTACATTAGATCTATTCATTATGTCCGTTAGAAACAGAGAGCGAGGAGAGGATCTGACAGCTCCAATGTCATTTTTGTCAGTCAGACACTGTTTGAACTTCTCCTCTTCACCCTCTGCTGCCTTCCTGTTGAATTGCTCTTCTTCAGTGGAACTTCTTCCTCTTCTCCCTCCAGAAGTAGCTTGAAATGCAGCAGAGCAGCTTGAAGGTGTGAAGCCTGTGAGGCCACACTGCCTCGAGGAGGATTTACTGAAAACCAGAGAATTCATGAGCCGACCTGCTTCACTGCTGCATCAACACTAAAATACAATAAGTGTCAGGAAAATTCTCCTCCCATCAGCAGATTGTAATTAGTTAATGTTCAGAGCCTCCATTATAATCACAAGAGGTGTTCCAAAGTCATGAATTCATTTTGAAATACTGAACCACTGAACAGGAAAAAAGACGACATCATCATACAGTATATCACCTATCAGAGCATTTCATTTTTGCATTGGTGCCTGAACTCAACACATTATTGTAAAATGCAGACGTGGTGGAAATAATGGAGACATTTTGAGAAATTAAACACTGAAGCAGTTAAATCAGATAATTTCATGATGATGTTAAACTTGATGAACTGGATGTTGTTTTTCTGTTCTCTCGGGTATTTAAGTGGATTCAAAATGGTACAGATGCTGTAAATCAGCTGGACGGTGAGTTTGGGTGTGAAATGGAACAAAAAGAAAAAGATGTGCACTCAGTTCCTTCACAGTGAGAAGGAGCGACCAGGTTGATATTTTGAGGTGTTGTTTCAAATCTTCATCTCAAGCTGATTTTCCACAGTGACTGATTCTAGTTCATGTGGCTGAAATCACATGAGATCTGGTTGTTGAGACTGTGACTCTGCTGCAGTGAAGTCGTTCTTCATTTGGTTCATTTCTGATTCATCTGGAGTCAGAACCTCTGAAGGAAGTGAACTCTGAAGAGTTTTTGAAGGTGGAGTCCTCTGGTCTTCACATCTGTCTGTGCTCCTTGAAGAGGAACTTGAAAGCTCTTCAAGTTGAAGTGTCGTCCACTTCAGTCCAGTGGAGAGCAGGACGTGCTGATTTTAAAGTCACTTGCAGATATTTCATTGGATGCCTGCGAACACTGTCCGTGTTCAGTGAAGTTTCATCTGGATTTTGATTCACACAGCAAAGATGCTCCATGTTCCTCCTTTTTGATACGAATGAGCAAGTTGGAGAGTTTTGAAGCTTCCCTGAGTTTTTCTTCTGGCATATTAAGACAGTTCAGCTAATGTCAAGTGCAGATGTGGACAGTCTGTCTGCAGTTCAGAACCAGTCAATGTGTGATATGTCGCTCTGTATCTGCTCGTCATTGTCAGTGACATCAGAGGCTTGTTGGACGTTCTGTTGTAATACACACTGTGATAGCAGGTCGAGGTTGGCGCCTTGCCGCAGTTTAAACTCTCCAATGTGCTGATGTTTGTGAAAAGATCAAACAGAATCTGTCAAATCCAAAGTGATCCTGCTCTCTGCTCTTCAGCCAAATGCTTCACATTTCTCTGACTGACACAATGGCTGCCTTTCCTGAGGCGATCACACACCAAGGAGACACAAAGATGGAGCCCTGAGGTTTAAAACTGTCTCCCTTACTGTGTCTTTCTCTAGTTTCTCTCTTTGACACTCTGTCTTTCTCATTTCGACCTCTGAGGAAATATTCCCTCTGGGTCAGCTGTTCTTCCTCACAGCCACCGTCACACCTGCTTCTTAATGTAGTCCAATAAGAAAGAGGGTTTAGAATAGACGAGGGGTCCACTGATTGTCCTCTAATGAGACGCTGATGAGAGGTTGATGTTATTGTCCAGAGCCTCTCTCCTCCTCTTGGCTCTGTGTTTGATAGCAGTAACCTCTTTGGGCCAGAACTGTTGAATCTTTATTGTCAGATGGATTTAAACTGTGTTAGTTTCTGTTTCTCGATGTGTTGTTGTTGTTAAATATACAGTTAGTCCTGTTGTCTTGCTGAGACACTGGTAATTCATTGACAGACACTTGATGTGGTTTGACAGATGGCTGAAAGTGACTTTTTCCTCATGAAATTGAAATTACAGTAAAATAAATCAGCTGGAGTTGAGGATGTCACTTTGTGAAAGTTTGGCCTGTTTTTATCAGTAAAGTCTGCAGAAGTGATGCACAGCTGAATTTCTTCATTCTGTGGTTGTCGGCTTTCTCACCTGTTGGTAAATTGACTGATTTCCAGCCTCTTCACTGGCTGTCTGTCACTGTGACGTCCTAATAAGATCTGAATCCTTCCAGCTCCATTTGAAAATCATCCAGCTGCTGTCAGGAAGGACAGGACAGGAAGTGCTGCCGTGGTCTGATCCGTCTGTCTGTCCAGTATGAACTGCACCTGCATCAGCCTGGTTTCAGGCTCTTCTCTCATTTCAGTATCAGTCACTGTTGTGGCAGTGATCTGATTTCTTGTCGTTCCATAAATAGATGCTGGGATGTCTGATTGTGGAGCTCCTCTTCTGTCATTTCCTCCACTCGAGTAGTGATGCCCCACAAACCTGACTGTCCTGCTACAGTCACAGATCTCCTGACATTTGATATCCAATCCGATTGACTGGCTGCCACTTACCACTTGTGTCGTATCAGTGTGAGCTTGAACCTCTTAAACAAACATAGTGTTGATTGTAGACGCTCACAGAGAGAAACCTCAACAGTCTCTGTGCTTTTGGTAGAGAGCATATTCACACTTGATGCTGTTTCCTTTTGTTGTTTTACTGTATTACATTTATTTAAATCTCTCATGAATTATTATTAGAGGTCTGTCTGCACATCAGCTCCAGCACACAACCTGGATTCAACCAATAAAAACTGGGGAGTGAGCAGAGAGAACTCCAAATAAAACAGTGAATTAGCGAAGCTGCAAGATGAGCTCCTGTACCTGCTCCAGTGTTGGAGACTGACTCTTAAAACCATCCATATCCATTCTAATTAAACAGCAGGAAATAAACCTTCCTCAGTTAGAGACTGGATCTGAAATGCTGCTGATTTCATTTGGCAATAAATCAGGTTGGGAATTAACAAGGTTGTTGTAAAGGCCGTTGAGCTCCAGAGAGATTCATTCAGACAGAGAGGAGGTGATGAACAGAGACAGAAAGTGTGAGGACAGAGAGAAGTTCCACACCTTTAATCATTCACCTGTGTTGTCTGACAGGTTTCTCTCTCTCAGGTTTAAGCTGAGTCATGCTCTGCTGCCAGACACCAGTCAGCATTAATAATTAGTTCATCTATCCAGAGACTCACACTTCTCCCCTCTGTGTATTAAACACAGACCTCCTGCAGCTTCTACACATAATGCAGACCTCTCCAGTGGCAGCAGAGCTTTGTGTCAGAACAGCTGTATGTTATTACTCACTCACAAAGAAAAGAGTTTCAGCAATTTACTCAAGCAGGATCATGTCTTCATTTACATTTGTGAGTCAGGAGGCAAGTGGAAGCTAATTTTCCTCCAATGGATTCTTCTGGAAAATCTAATTAGTGCTTTTTATTGTCCTCATGAATTCATTGTCCTGACTTGAAAGAGCTTTTGTGAGTGAAGTGCTCGGGGCTCAGCTGGTCCTGGACTGACTTTGCTTTGCTTTCTAAATCCCATCACTTCTTTTCTCTGTTGTTTGAAGCTCATGTTACTGTGTCATCGGGAAATTCATGAATTAAAATTCAGCTCGTATCAAATATAAATCATCCTTTCAGGACTTAAATGTCCTGACGGACTATAGATGCTCTGCATGCTTTTCTCTGGCCTGTGCAGCCTCTCACACAACCCACAGCCTCTAAAATCCTCCATTATGAAGATCAGTGTTGCAGAATGTCCCATCAGCTGAGATCATGTCTCATATTTCATGCTGGTCTTGCTGATCTCAGCCATGTGGGACTAAACTGTTTCTCATTCAGCCTCAGTCAGTTTCCCATTTTCACTGGAGATGAAATCTGAGATCAAATCATTCATTTTAACATTGTCTGTTTTTTAAGTTCTGCTGCAGTCACATGACCAAATTTATTGATGCAACAGTTTTTCAATGATAATTCTGACACACGACAAAGATTGTTGTTCACTTCAGCTCTGAACCTCATAATATCTTCTCTAGTGAACATTTTTTTAGGATTCTGGACACAGAGGGCGTCCTCCATCATTGTTGTGTTGTTTCCAAGGGCGACAGAAATTGGAGGATGATGAAGGTGAAGTCAGGGATGAAGGAAGTTTAGAGCTGACCTTTTTCTCGTTACCTTTCTCCAGCTATGTTTGTCTTTATCTTTCCCAAACTTTCCTCCACAGCTTGAACAGAAGGAGAGGCAAAGAAAGGAGGTGCAGACAACAGCAGCTTGTTTTTGCTTTAGCAGAATGGAGGTATTGTGTGGCTGAAAGTTGAGGGTCAGTTCGGTTCTCTGTCACAGTTCACCAGGTTTCACAGCTCCCTCTCTGCTGTCAGCTAGAAGACTTTCTGTCTGTCTGCTGGAGAAAGCACCATTGTGGATAAAGCTGTGTGTTGCAGCAGGTTGAGTCTGAAAACTTTTGCAACTTTCTGAAACACAAAATTCCTCTTTCCTGTCTGCTTTCTGCAGTGATTGAGCAGCTGTGAGTTGGTGTGAATGTGGCCATAAGTTTGTCCTCAGTAAATTTTGTGCTTTGCAAATTCTGTTTTACCTCAGCTCTCCCAGTACTGACTGCGATGAAGGAAAGTGGGATTCAGGGTTTTCTTGGACACATCTTTAAAAAGGCAAACAGTTGGAGAGCAGCACATCCTGTGTGTGTTTGCGTGATGGAAACTGTGAGGAGGAAGTCAGCAGTGATCCAGTAAGATCACAGCCACACACCCACTCGTCTTATTAACATGGTGACAGCTTTGCCTGCTAATCTGTGTGAGGAGATTAATGAGGATTTGATGCAGAAGAACATGATTATTATCATTATTCAGTCCTCTCAGATGGCTGTTAGGGATAATAAAATAATGATTTTAATGTTTAATTGTGCTCATTCTGTTCACGCTAAGTGTTGATTCAGGTTAGCTGCTCTGTCCACATTCTTCAAACCTCAAAGGAATGAACTGAATATGTATGTGCTCTCTGACTGATGGAGCTCTGAAACCACTGAAGTTACTGGAAATTCTTGTCAGTGGATAAAAACAGTCACTGTTCACTTGATTTTGCATTCAGAATGCTGTAGAATCAGGCTTCTGATTGGCCAGCATGACTTTAGGGTTAGAGTAAAATCACTGCCTGTTGGTTTGGCATCCTCTTCACAGCCCTTCAGTTGTGTTTTCATATGGATGGAGATTTGTTTTAACACTGCTTGTGTAGGTGGGATTTTTCTTGACAACGAAGGAGGAAAAAGCCTGTTTTCAAAGTACGATGTGTGTGTGGACGACAGGCCTGATTCTGTCCAACAGCACAAACATGAGAGAGGAGGAGAGAGCAGCAGATGCACAAACTCTACGATGTTGAACAAACACTGATAATCTGGCACGAGAGCTGAATAACTGTCAGCAATAAACGTGTGAGACATGAGGGACAATAAATGTCTCAGCTGAAGTCGTGATATGAAGCTTGTCTTAATGCCTCCAGCTGAAATATGTTCAGACTCTGCTGACAGCTGGTTTCCAGCTATGTGCCTCCACCTGCACAATATTTGTGATATTTAAGATTTTTGCAGATTATTAGGCTGATTGATGTGACTGTACAGTTTGCCATTCAAAGAAATCATTCAGAAATCTCTCTCTCACTTTCTCTCTCTGTATCTCTCACATTCAGTTGTCATTCAGTTGCATAATTCCAACAAGCAGAAAGGTGGAAGTAGAAAACCTCGCCTGGCCTCCCTCATACCTCATCATAAATATTTATGAAGACATTTGAATAATGTGATTTTGTCACAACAAAATATCATTTGGAGGAAGGAAGAGTAGAGAGTGGGAAGGTGAGGAATGTCAACAAGCAGAGGAGGAAGAATCTGCCACAGTTATAGTTTGGTCTTCTGGGGCTGATGAAGGAGACGCAGTTTGGATGTGAAGATTCACATTTTAGTCGCAGTTTTAAACATTAACCCTCCAGAACAAGCTCCAGCTGAGCTGGTGGTCAGTGGAGATTAGAACAGAACAAACAGAGGGTCTGAATGGTAATCCTCCACTGTCTGTTCTGTTTGCTGGAATAGAAAAAAGTCAATGAATAAATAGAAGCATCACATTTTCTATGAGCTGATGTCCACGGCACGCAGAGTCACCAAATCTATTTCCACAGAGATTATTCAAAGCCAAGAGGACTGTCCTTTTAAAACATGGATTATATCTCCCCCCTGTGAGGACGGGATATTCCTTTGTTTGAGTGTGTTGATATCAGGTAGAGCTGAACATGTGGTGAGGATGACAGGACCTGAAATTCACTTCTCAGCACAGCAGCAACAGACTCTTTGTGACACATTCAGAACAGCAGGAAATGTGCTGGAGATGAATCTGCTGTATGTGTGGATACAGAACAGGTCAGACACGCTCAGTGCAAACAAGAGAGGCCTCTGGACTTCATTACAAATCCAATATGCAGTCACACACAATGAAAAACCTGCAGGTTAATGTTGGAATATTGTTTCCATCTTTATTCTACTTGTCATGTCAGTTTTTCACTGGAGGTTTAGATCATAATGTTTGTGGATCTCTGAGTGACTGAGTGTCCTTGTTTGTCCAGTTCACCATCAGATATACAGGAAGTTTACTCCACTGTACTGAGTCTGATGTCTGGCAGCATGTTCAACATTTACTGCTCTCCTGCTATTTTACACACATGTGCTTCACATCTGGAGCTCAAGAAACTGTCATTGAGATGAAATATTCCAAAGTTTTAATGGTCACAAATGATCATTGGTCCAAATCATTCAGTCTGTTCCTTGATGTGGAATTAAATGTATAATTAACATGTTTGACAGGATTTCTTTCTGCATGTTAATACAAATCTTATATTCATTGTGTGATGATGAAATGAGGTTTTTCATCTTTCTTTCTGCTCATTTATATCCATCAAAGGTCTCAGGCTGCTCCTGTTCTGCAAGCTTGGCACATTTTACAGACAAATGTGTCTAATTTATGTATTAAAGGGATGATTTTTTTTTTTTCTTGGAAAAAGAACAGATAATAATTTCAGTGATTTAAATAATTGTAATTACTGAAGCTACTGGATAACACTCTGGTGCAGTCATCCATTCAGCACAGTGAAACTCCCTCAGAGAGAAAACGTGGTTCTGGCCATTACACAGAGCAGTTCTGCTTATTAAACAGAAACATTTTCACTTCTCACTGATTCATTTAAAGCTTTAAACAACATTTAGTTTAAGTTTTGTTGTACAAGTTAGCCTCAGTGGAGCAGTTTCATTTATTTTCAGTAGTGGATTTGTACAACAGCGAAACAAGTCAATAAATGTGTGAGTGTGCCTCACTGAGCTGATATTCTGTGTGCAGACTGTATCAGACATATAAGTGGGTGAAATGTGGATATCCTAGAAGTCAAAATGTCTCGTGTTTGTTCAAATCCAGGCATGTCTGCACATTCAGATGCAGTAATCATGACAGGAGAGACGGAGAGTTTCAAACATAAACTATAATCCCAGTGAGAGCTGCTCCTGAAGTGTGTTTGTGGAGAAGCTTTAAATCCTGTTTAAACGCTGTGTTTTCTCTGTCCTCTGTCGCTGTTTCAGCCAATGAAATCAGCCACTAAATTCTGATCAGATACTCTTTATGTGACAGATCAGCCATGAGATAATTGCTGATGAATCCAGGGGATTGTGGGTAATCAGATAAGTCTTTTAATCAAAAGGCTTTAAAGGCTGACCACCTAATTACATGCTGGGTTATGACTCTATTATCGTCTATTAGCTTGTATTAGACTGTGTGCTGAACAACAAGCTGGAGGTGAACAGTGAGGATGAAAACAGGCTTTTGTTTCAGTCGAGCAGCAACACTCAACAGTGTCAGCAGAGCAGAGAGCAGCACTTTATTTTACTGCACAGCAGGTTTGTTGTGGTCCAGTCATACAGTGGTTTGTGTTTGTGATCAGAGGCTGATCGATCGAGTGGAGCTCTGCTGTCAGTGGACAGACTGTACGTTGATCTGTTGGTCAGTCTGATCAGGTTTGAGGTCCAAGTGCCTCTTAAGAGCCCCTCAAATCATCCAGACTGTCATTCAGGATTGAAAAAGATCCAATCTGTGAAATATTGTGGCCCTGATGAGAATCTGTGCTCTCCACTGTTTCTCATCTTTTCTGACCAGTGTTGAACAGTTTGACCAGGACTCTGCTGTTAATTCAAAGGCAGAAAGTCCAACAGTTTCAACAGGAAACTCATGTTCTTCTGAGTCTGTGCAGAAAAGGTCGACGTTTTGTTCATGTTCCACATCTGCAGACTGAACATAAAGACTAGATCCTCCTGACTCATCTTTCACATCATTATATTTGACATGTATAACTGGGCCATGTGTAAAAATATTCCAGTGTTTGACTGTATTAGGGTTATATATGCTGTCCATTAGGAGGAGTGTGTCCAACACCACATCTGACAGCTTCAGTGTCATTTTAATCAGTCAGCCACAGTCTGAACCTCCCTCTTTAACCTCTCCTGCCCTCATTTTATCTCTTGTTTCGCTTCTCATTGCTAATGCAGATGATAAATGAATTATTGATGTGTTACCTCTGCCTGACGCCGTATTAAAGCATCTTAATATTGTCCACTTTCATCTTTCCATGTCTCCAGTAACTTCTTCTTGACTAACTTGCTCTCAGTCTTGTGTGGGTTTGGTGAGCAGTTCTCCTCTGATCTTCATCACAGTATCTGAACACAACTCTGTTAAACATCATGGATCAATGAACGTGTGATTCATTCTGCGGCTCATTTGGTTCGTACCAGACTATGAAGCTGCAGCGCTCTAATTGAGAGCAAAGGCAGGATGTGAAACATCTTCGCAAGAGATTGATTGAGAATCGAGTTCACTGTCTTCAGACATCGTTCACCACAGTTCAGCAAAATGCAAAGTACAAACACTGAAAGGGTTTGATCTGTGAGACAGAATATACAGAATAATATCTGTGTGAGGAGGCCATGGTTTCCCTCCATCACCATCACAGCTTCTTTCGAATGTCGTCCAATGAGAATGAGGCGTAAAACTGGATTAAACAGCTCTCAGCATGTACAGTTTGGATCTAAATGTTCGGTCTGTGGAATACAAAATAAGATCTTTGTGTCTCTCGTCTGTAATTTGTCTCATTTTTCTCTGTTCCATTGACACAGTGTTTAACTTTGTGCAGTCAAGAGTCTTTATGACTAATAACCTTAATCACAAAACACAGCTTTAGTGCAGAAGACAAACCTCTGCAGTCTCTGGAAAAGCTATTTTGGCTGAATCTTTGTTTATTAAATTCTCACAAAGAGAATCTTTTTTCTTCATCCACTCAAAGCAGGATTATATTTAATGTTCTGCAATTATAAGTCATGAAGTGGCAGAAGCTTCTGTTCATGTTCTTTCTGTGGTCTCTGTTGGAAAGTCTAATTAGAGCTTAATCTTGTCCTCTTGAAATGATTGTCCTCATAAGAATGAGCTAATGTGATTAAAGTGCTGGGGGCTCAGCAGGACCTGGACTGGCTTCGCTTTGTTTTCCCAAATCTCATGATGTCACCTCCCTTTGGTTAACTTAGTTCAGTTTTTTTAAAGAAAATGTCTGAATGCAGTCGTCATTTTTCATAGAATAAACATACATGAGTTCCTGTGACAGACAGCTGTGATGGCGCTGTGCTCTGCGGCTTCTGTCTTCATATCATAATGATGTGTTTGAGTTGTTTCTGCTGCTGCTCGTCCTGCTGATGATGCATCTCACCTCCCACCAACAACCAGCATCCATCTGTCACAGCTGTGTGCAGCTCATCTCTCTGTGCTGTCACTTCCTTTAAATGATAGTCTGCACTTAATGAACTTCAACAGAACAGAATATGTTAATAACATGTTGACATCCAATATGTCAGCCATGCAGCTGGAATGTTGCCTGTTAAAAAAATAAACTTGAGCCCATTCATGTTTGATGTTAGAGCACGGTGTTTCATCCAGTCACTTCGTCTTCATGGAGCAGTTGTACCTCTGGAGAGATGCAGTGCTGTCACTGAATAACAAGATGCTTTTGCTCCGTTGATCTCAAGCTGTGTACTTGCACTGTCAGACATGGCTGTGTTCAGCTTCAGCTGCAGTAATCCCTGCATTTACAAAGTCATTCTCATGTTGAGAGCTTTGCTGTGTTCAAGGCCGCTGAGCTGTTGACTTCAGCCTGCATTGACTCTACAGTGTCATGTAATGCAGATGAAGAACAATATTTGTCCCCTCACCATAAAAGACAGCAAACAGTTCTGCCTCACAAACATGTCCAGCTTGTATTTTAAGACCAGCCTTTTATATTCACTGAAGACTCAAATATTTGAATTGAACCTGAAGCCTCGAGCTCAGAAGACAACTGAGAGATGAAGGGTGCAGCAGCTCTACATTTCAATGAGGACTCCTCATTTCAAAAGGTCAAATTCAGACTTGAATTTCAATTGAATCTTCCAACAGGGAGAACTCTGAAGAAGTAAACAGTTTCCTCAAGGCCACAACAACATGAGCAGACTGAAACTTTCCTCCCTGGAGAAGATTGGAAGAGTCTGGTCAACACATCTGGCTGCTATTGATCAACTTTTCATTAAATCTCCACTCCAGATTTTTCCTCTCTTTGAAAGCAGCTGTTGAATAACCAGCTGGGCTGCTCAGGTAGAATATTTTCATTCTTCAGACTTTTGTACAGCAGAAAAGTAAATACACTCTGGTCAATAGTGTTCATGAAGCTGAATGAATGAACTGTGAGTGTGTCAGGATCACAGAAGGCAAAACTAATGTCGTTTCTCATCCAGCACTAAACGATTTTCCTCCATCTCCACCTTTTTATGAATACTAGTCAAAAGTCCCACTTTTCCACTCCTGGTAATTTACATGACTGAGCACATTTTTTCCCAGAGTTCTTTTCTTTTCTCAAACAAAATGGAGCATTTAAATGACAAAGCACAGCCACAGAGAGGTTCAGCCTTGTCTGCTGGTGTTGTGGACAATAAATGAATCTTATTTTGAAGACAGTAAATGAAACATGAGCAGCACACTCCTCATGATTCAGCCATATTCCCTCTGTTTATCATCGAAATGAAGCTTTCTCCACTGATCAGACTGGATTCAACATGAAGTCGATGAGTCTGTATTCTTTACAGGCGTCACACTAATGTGATCTTTTGTCTTTATTCCATTAAATCTTCATCTCACATAGCGCACGTCCCAACATTAATCATGTATATCTTTGAAGGAACTTCACTGCAGGTGTTTACATGATTTTCTGCTCTCATATCTGAAACGACTGTCAGACTGTTTGCAGGTTGATAATCAGCCTGAAACAAATTGAACCTCACTCCCGATCAGGTTGTTCTACCACAACTGTCACAGTGAATCACAGATCTTAATGGAAGATTAAAGTGAAGCTCTCTGATAGGTTTAGCTGTGCCTTTTGATTTGCATATTATCTCCAGAGTCACACAAACAGAGTTTTCCTTCCCCCCTCTTCAGTCAACACTCTGACATCTCAGTGATCGTTCAGAGAGTCCAAACATTTAACAGCAGTGTGAAATCTCTTCTTCCATAAATCACTCTGGGTGTGTGCAGGTGGAGGATGTGTCGGGGCTCACTGGGAGCTCCAGTCTGCTCCATCACATGAACTCACACTGGGTTGTAGGAAGCTCCACATGTCCTTCCATCCTCCTCTGAGCTCACCTGCTCTACTTCCTGTCCACTCAGTGACTGTAAATCCAGTATATTCAGTCAAAGATGGGATTACAGCTTGTGTTTGTGGATCACAATGTGTCAGTTTGTGGGCTGAGCTGTGTTGTTGTTCTGCTTTAACAGCAGCAGCAGTGAGTGTACTCTCTCAGTACAAGTCTGAGTGAAAGGCAAACCATTTCTCTCTTGTGCATCTTCACACACTGATATGAAGAGTGTGCGTGCTTTATGGTGTGATCTGCTCGTTCTCATCAATGATGCTTATCTGCAGAGCTGATTTATTTTCAGGAGTTGTTGATTTACCCCAGATGTTCAGAGTAATTAGAAACAAGAAGGACTGTGTCAGTGGTTCAGTGTTCACAGCAGGTGAAACATTAATGACATTTAGCCTGTTTCTTTAATGTTGCTCCTGGTCAGTGAATGTGTCTTCAGTCAGGCAGCGCTCGACAGAAATCTGGATGTGTTGCATGATTTCACTTGTCTCATGCAGACTCCTGCACAGCCTCACAGCTGAACCACATACTGCTGAATCTCTGAAAAGGTGAAATCATGTTTTTTGTGTATTTCCCCCCTAAAACTGATCCGTTACATTTATTAGCACTATTTCAGACATCTGTCTCATGTCAGATTTTACTGCTAAATCTCATCCCTCCAGCGACACAGAAGGTTATTATTCTCAGCACTGAGACATTTTCCATTTATTTCTTGGGTTTCTGCAGACATGCAGCAGCAGAGCTGAGAAATGTGATTTGACTCCTGCTGCAGGGGGTCAGGCAACCAAGAACCAATGAAAAGCTGTGCTAGCTGTTGTGGAGTTGAAAACATCTGACTGGTGGTCACATCTCACACAGCAGAGGAGAGAGACAGTAACAGAACCAGCAGCAACCTCAGAAACAACAAGAAAGAAAGATGGAGAGGGTTATGGAGGTGAAGAGAAGGGGAGAGACAAAGAAGTGGTGGACAGAATAAACATTATTGTGATGCTGCTTTTAAAGCAATTATCTTTTAAAAGAGTTGAGCAGTTTTGATGGAGGGTCAGGTCAGTTCTCTGTCACAGCTCAGCAGGTTTAACAGCTTTCTCCTTGTCACCTTTCAGCTGGAACAGTTTCTGTTTGCTGGATATAAAAAGTGCCAAAGCAGATTAGACTGTGCTGGAGGAGCTTGGTGTGACGAGGCAGGTGCAGCTGTGCATGGAAATGTTTCTTCTGGATGTTGTAATTCTTGGTTGTAAGTGGTTGGTGGGCTGGTGGCAGCTGAAGCCTGAATGCTGCTTCTCTCAGTCTACGTTCAACACTTGCAGTCAGTTATCAGAGACAATGTAAAAGCAGCTTTTATCAGCTTTTAAATTCCAAGGATTTCTTGTGACTCAAAGCTTTTCTCTGTCAGATTTTGTTACAGTTACAGCAGAAAAGAGAGAAATGCTGCCAAGTGTGATCTCAGTGGAAACAGTGAATTTAAATGCTCTGCTCACACTGAAGGTCATTATTTGTTCCTTGTGTGACGATGAAAAGATGGTGATTTACTCTGTTGTTGAGGTAAATAAGCTGAACGCTCAGCAGGCTTTGTTTGTCACTCGGTAATGAAGGATCATTTTCTTTAACAAGTGGAATACATTGAATATTTAGACACAAATTAACACAACAGGTGATTATGAGAGGGCTGCAGTCATTTTGGAGAATGACTGCTCAGAATGATTTTTTTAATCACAACAGATTAAAACAATTGAGTTAGAAATGTTTGGGCTCAATGCAACACAGGTAGATAATCCATATCTAATCCTGAGGCTGACAGTCTGATCTGTGATGTGGCATTAACACCTCCCAGGTAATACAAAGAGTTCAGTGTGAAGGATTCACAGTCATTGAAGTTACTTTACAGAAATACATCTTTCAACAAACACCTTTGTATTCCAGCTGTGATCTCTATGGTTACATAACTGTCTTCTGCCAGGGGACAGATGTTATGCAGAATGAACTTTGACCTCTGAGAAAACCTTATTAGAGCCAGAGTGTCTGCAGCAAACAGCTGAACTCCACCAGCAGCCCAGCATCACTTTATTTCCTCTGCTGATTCATCAGTATGAATATATTGGAGCGCTGACCAACGTTATGAAGAGGAACCTTTTAGAAATGCGTGACTGAACCACTGGGCTCAGTGACTGGACCACTTTTATTACCATCATCACAGAAAGTCCATTTACCAACCATTATTTTAGATGATTACAATCCTGTGTTTAATTTTCTGGTCGAGCTGTTCCACATGCAGGTGGTACCTGAACATTTCCGTCATGTCAGATGTTATTCAGACCTCCCACTGAATCATCTTGGCCCTGATTGATGGCTGAATAAATAATAAGTCAGTCTATGAAACAGGATGACAGAAGCACAGAGGAAATGATGGACAGCTCCCAGTGGCTTCACTTCTCCTCCAGCTGCATGTGGAGAAGGAGCTCAGAGGACAGGCTGCTGTGGCTGCAGAGCAGACTGACACAAGTGAAACCAGAAAGTGCAGAGAGACGAGGAAACACACAAATAGATCCCAAAGACACTTCAACAGACACAGTGAGGAGATCTTTGAAGGTCAGCTTGTGGTTTTAGTTTCACTTTCTTTCTCTTTTCTTTCTTTTGTTTCCAGTGCAGATCACTGACATGAGTTCTGGCAATATGAGTGATTTAGTGCTACTAAACTTTGTCCACACATGTAAAAAGAAATTAAATCAGTTGGACTTCAGTTTGAATCTGATCCAAATGTTACTCGATGGTTTTCCTCATGATTATTTTGCAGATGAACTTTGTGACCCCAACCCATTAAAAAAAACAAAAAGAAAAACCATGAGCTGAATCTCAGAAAGGAACGAAGCCTTCAGATCCAGCTCTCCTCAAAGAGCTTTATTTCCCATCATTATTATTGTCCAACACAACAACCACATTATTATCATCAGGTTCATCATTTCTCTTCCGCTGTCGATACATTTTTAGTCGATGTTACATTGAAATCTTTTGCTGCATTTTCTGAAGAGAGAACATGAGATTGCAGGTCAATGATAAGTGGCTGAAAGTGACGAACTCAGAGCACAGAGCGACACTGTGTGGGCAGAACCATGTTTTTATGATTAGAATAATTTTCACTCAGTTTTTCTATGCAGCCTTGTGTAATCTTATGAGGACACAGGTCACAGCAGCGAGCTTAGCAGGAGCTATAACGCTCTCTGCCTTTAAATGTGACGTCTTCATTGAGTTTGTTATCTCCCTCCTGGCAGCATTCTGCGTGAATGTGAAGACACAAAAAGATCTGCAAGAATTGAAATTCCTGAAATTGACTCAACAATCAAACAAAGCATTCATTTTCTGATGTGAGTGATTGTCAGCTATTGTAATCTTTCAAACGGTCCCTCCTGTTCCTCCCTTTGTGGGCTAATAGCTGCTATCCAGATGCTCTTTCACAGGAATGTCACCACTGGCCTCCCTCACAGTTCCCTTTTCCTCCCTTTTAAAACCCTCATCATGAATATTTATGAGACATTTAGCTAATTATTTTCCTTTGGCAAAAATGCATTTGGAATACAGAACAGCAGAGAGGAGAAAGTGAAAACAGCTGAAGGAGGATTCATCTTTGAGATGAACATTTGAGTTCCTGACGACTCAACTTTTGGTGCTTCAGAGTGGAGGAAACAATGATCAGTGTCACTGTGACAACAGAGGCTGCAGTGTGTGAAACAAGGAGAGAAAGGAGAAAGGCAGCGCAAATAAGGTAGAAAAGTGACAGAATCACAGGTGAGAGTTTCTCCTCTCAGGAGAAGAAGATGAAGGAAAAAGACAAACTGTGAGGGAGAGAGATGAAATGTGAGCTGTGAGGAAGAGGGAGGGCTGTCTGGTCTTCACACTGCTGTCTCACATGTGGACAGAGTGGACAGTTCAATAAAAAGCCTGATGTGTTCACACATAAAATGGCTTCAGTTCCTGAAGTTTCCCCCAGTAGACCAGTCAAATCATGTCATGTGATTGGCTGAAGTTCAACCAGTTCTTCTCTTTTCTCTTTGTATCCCTCGAAATCTCACAAGCTGATCCTGCTGCAGAGAGAGAGAGAGAGAGAGAGAGAGAGAGAGAGAGAGAGAGAGAGAGAGATGATGTGTGTCAGGACATAAATGGAAAATGTGTCTTGTGAGATGTGTCCTTCAGTGAAAATGATGAATGGGATCAACAGCAGTGTGTTGATGTTGTTCTGCCTCAGTGACACAGTGAGTCAACAGCTGCTTGTCTTGTTAAAAGCCTCTTATCAGGCTGACCGCCCTCCACATATTCACACGTGTGCACACAAACACACACAAAGACACACACACACACACATATAAAAGTGTAAACCTCAGAGAGCCCCTCACCCTGTCCCTGAGGGTGAGTCCAGACTCCCTGCAGAGGAAGCTTGTTTTACTCAGAGTTCATGACCTCAGATGAAGCTTTGAATGGAGATTTTGAGCTTCTGCCTCAACAATGGAGGCTTTTTTAAGCTGCTCGACTGGGATGCAGGAAATATTCTGACAAAGTCCTCACAGTCAGACATTCCCAGTTCACCCACTGTACATGTTTGGCTTTACCAGTTCTGTTGACTGTTCAACACAACTCCAGATATAAAGTCAAAGTCATCAATCATTAGTCTGCAGTTTTCTGGTGCCAAACCCCCTGATGATAAACCTTAATGCTGTGGTAGTTATGGATGTTTGAGTAGCACAGAAGTCCAACGGCAGAATGAATTATTTTGATCTTCAAAGAACTCTTCTAAGAGCCTGAGGTTTCCTCTCTAATCTATATTCATCAGTCAAGAGTCATTACTATTTAATATTTACAATAAAAAATGAATTTAAAGTTCACAAGGTTGGACTGCTGGAGAACTTCACTGTCTGATAGATGATAGAGTCAAAGTAATAATAACAAAATGGGTTTTGCTTCATTGTCACAGTCCACAGAAGTGATCTTCTATTAACCCGACAATCCACCAACTGACTTGGAGACCGAGGACGTATTGTATTTATAAATGTTGTATGTCTGCTGTTATTCGTAGTGTCAGTGTTTTTAAGACCTCCGTAAAGTGATGAACTATAACTTTATTCACAAAGTCTGACTTCTCTCAGCAGTGAGGTGGAGGCACAAGAGCCGACTATAGAAGTGACTTGAGTTGAGTGTCGGCACTGGATCACCAAATAAAGTGAAACCAGGCAAAATGTTGTTGCTGCAGCTCTGCTCTGCTCCCAGATCAGTCAATAGATTGTGTATTGTCTGGACCATCAGTCATGCTTTGACATCGATGCATTACCAATCAGTCCAGATATATTTCTCTTATGTTTTATGTCTCAGTGCTCGCACATTTAACATTCTCTCTATCAGTTTCATATTAGAGTGAATGGAGGCAGGGGGGTGTTTGAAAGCTCCCAGAAGGGCTGTTTATATCTCCCACTGCTGATGGAGCTCTTACTATATTGGATGAGGCAATATTCCTCCTCTTCTGCAGAGCAGTAGAAGTCGGGTGTGAGAGGGGTGTGCATGTGTGTGATGAGCACAGCTGAGCAGAGTTTTAACACCCGGGCAGCTGCTTATTTGAGAAATTAACAAGCTGTTAGATCTAGTTAGAAGTTTGAGTGTGAAAGTACGTGTTGTCTTTCTCACTAAAGAGTTTTTTTTTTCTTTTTTCCATCAGACAGAATTAATTTTCAAAGTATTTCAAGTCAGTTAATATCAGCACGATGTATCTTTACATCTACTGAACTTGAGGCTGAACTAAATCTTGGGTTTATTCTGTTGTCCTGTAGAAGTCGAGAACATTGAAACACCATCCTGTCTCTGAATTTACAGGAAGGGACTGCAGAAGGAAAGAGTGGAGGGAAGAGAAAGAAGAGAATAAAAACATGAGCTTTGGTTAAGGTGTGAGAAATGTTGTGATTTCAGTTAAATGCTAACAAAAAATCTTCCATCTCAAGTCACTGCTGCCTTTTTGTCTTAAAATAGATTCTCTTTCCTGAACATGAACCAAGTGCTGCCAATGCCTAAATAAAACCATAAAAAGTTGAATAATGCTGTCGTCACTACAAGTGGATCGTGCATTGCTGGTTTTGATGGAAAACAAATGAAAGATGTTGTTGGTGAACATTTTAGTGACACTGTTGGACCCTCAGCTCACCTCACTGTGCACTTCTTCACAGCCAAATCTACTGAAGTCTAAGGACAGCAATCCTTGGAGCACTCCTCAACAGAGAGCAACATGTTGGCACAGCCAGCCTTAAATTCAGACATATTCAGAGTATTAGTCCTCTTGAATAATTATGTTATTTACTGACTGTCAAAGACACACCACAGACACGCTCTCACATTCATTCTCAGTTTGAATTGTTTCTGTTTGGACTTTAATTTGGATGAGATTGTTTTGGTGGAACTCAGGGTTTATTTTATGGTTTTCCATCAGGGCTTAAACACACGCTTGGATAGTTTTGTTTCAATGCAAATTTCCCTTTTTTCCATGTTTGATCCAAAGACGAGCAACAGCAGGAATATTCTGTTTTGGCAAAGCAGAGAGAGACAAGATGGAACATTTTTGTCCAAGAAACCAAGAAATTCCATTCACAAATGTTTCTCTTGCAGTTTCTGATTTTATGAAAAGATATCTGAGGGACTGTATTTCTCAATGTGGCTGACTGGGTGCAAGAAAACTATGATGCAGTAACTCAGCAAACTGTATGAAAATCCATCTGTAAGAAATATCAGCAGAAAGTCGGCTGAGCTAGAGAGGAGCAGAGCTGAAAACAGTCTGTCAGGAACAAATGAGGAAGTCTTACCCAGTTTCTTGAGCTGGATCTTGTGTCCATGTTGGCTCAGTGAAGATAGAGGAGTGACAGTGAAGACAGTTGTTGTGTTTCACAGGTGGAGTTCAACTTGAAACTGTACTGTAGTTTCAGAGTTGTAGTACTTTGTGATAGATGTTGTTGTTACAGAAGATAAATCTGTAAATGGAGGGATATGTTGTATTTTGTAATAGCTGACAGTTTGTTTCCACCAAAGACAGAGACGTAGTCCTCAGTTCAGGTTGTCAGATGGGAATGAGGTTTTTCTAAAGAGGCAGCTTATAGAGCCAAGATGTTGACGATGATGTCATCATTCTAGAATGATGGTCATAACTGAGCATTCTCATCATGTGTTCTAGATCCTCCCAATTCAAACAAAGCTTTTTTTCTATTAACCATTTGAGCACAAACACCCACAGACAGTGTTGATCTCTGTATTGTCACAGGGAGTGAACACACTTTGCTCTTGACAGTAATAGGAGACAGTGTTTTATGGTCTGACCCTCCTCAGTCAGTGTCCTGATATATAACATGATGAAATTAGTGAATACAACTGATGTTTGTGTTGAATCAAATCAGTTCAACAATCAGTGATTTGAGCTTTTCTTGCTGTAATTTCTCAAACCTCCAAATGTGTCTGTGATTCGACCGTCATTTATTTGAAGTCCACAAGTTCTTTTGTGCTGCTGTCCAACCCACTTCAGTCCCAGCAGTGTTCAGTCATTTGTTCTTGTCCAGAGGCTGAACTGGGCTGCATCTCTTTGTCAGAGCGAGGTGAAGAGGCTCTCTGATGACTGTTTGTCTCCTGGCTGCTGCTTGAAATGACTGTGGAGTGTTTTTGCAATCCATTCAGTCCATAATAAGCCCTCTCACATTCAGAAAACCTCCAGAGGGAAATTTGTGGAGGACACACGTTTGAGTGGAACGAGCTTCAATCAACAAGTAATCCTACAATTTAAAATGGTTCAAAAATATCCACATTTCTTAACTTCTCTTCAGTTGATGTGTAAAAGTCTTTTCAGAACTGACCATGTCTCAAGGCTCATGTCTCCACAAGGTCTGCACTGATACATTCAGACAGTGTTGTATGGACACAGGTTTTTCAGAGTCTTGTCATGTACTTTTCAGTGAATCTTAATTCCCACCTAGACTTCACACAGCTGACTGATCACTGACAGCAGCCAGTCAGTGAAGATGTGTGTCACTCATCAGTCAAATTAAATAGAAAAGCAATGAAGTGTGAGAAATCAGCACATCATTAGATCCTGAGATTTAAATGGACTTTATCAAGGGTTCAATCAGTCCTCATTTTCTTTGGTGCTGGTCTATTTATTCTGTATCTGGAAGGATTTTTGTGTTTTTTATGAGTAGGAAGTTTCTATTGGAAACTCCTGCATCTGAACTCTCTGACTCTTCTTATTTCTCTTTGGTTTTGCTGTCATGCTGTTTTGTTTGAACTCATCAGATGTGAAGACAGTGTGTTAATGGAGGAGGTGTTATTAAAGTTTGGATGAAAAGAAGGTTGACGTCTTTGTGGAGACCAGCACTCCTTCAGATATCACCATGGCTCAATGACCCATGGGAAGTTATAATGCAGTGAGGAAATGGAGTGAAAATGGACTTTTCAGTCAGTCGGCCTGCAGCATCACTCAGGAACAATTTCACCAGCCCTCCAATAAACCAATTATTGCAGCCAATGGTGGTCCAGTTTTTCTGCTGTCTGATGATCCACTCTGCTGAAGATTTTGCTGGAGCACATTACAAATCACCCGAGGCTTCACACAGAGCCGAGCCAGAGCGGCAACACTGCTGAGTTAATGCTTTAAAAGCTTCCAGAGACTCAACAGGGAGAAGCAGCAGGCAGAGGGCCGGTGAGGTGGAAGCAAAGTGGAACAGAAGCCAGTGAAGGAGGAACAAGAGCAACAGGTCATTTGAACAGAACGCCTTGTTATGAGAAGGGATTTTATTTGATGTGTGTAGGGATCAGTGGACAGACTGCCAACATGTGACCCTCGTGTCCTGTCTGAACTGACACTCCAGTTCAACCAGAAACACTCGCCAAGTGAAACCACTTGGAGGTCATGGAGGTCTGAACAGGTGATGCAGCAGAACAGGAGTGATGGTTGGATCAAACTAAACGTATCAATGATTCAGTACCTGGATCTGACTTTTGAAGATCCATGTCATCATTTATTTTGTGTGAAACACACAGTAAATGTCCCTCAGTGTGCTGTGTGTGTGTGTTTGTGTGAACATGAATCTCCTCTGATGAAAAAGAAGACAGACGTCTCTCACAGTAGAACATTTGACTTGAGATGGAGCGTCGTCTCTTTCTGTCATTCTGACTCTTCAAAGGAAAGATGTTTGCTGTTCATGCTGAACTGCCAGTGGCTGTTTCCAGTTTGGCTCTGTCTCCTCCTCTGCTCTGTCTTTGCCTCTCACAGTCTTCACGACAAATTCCCAAAATTTTGTATCTTTTCTCCCTCCATGAATGCAGAGCCGCTCGTGGGCTGTGACACTCTCACCTTTCTGTCTTTGTCCTCCTCCCACCTTCTCTCTTTTCCTTCTCTTCAGCTCAAAGTCATTCAGTCTCTCCAGTTTGTCTTCTCATTTTGTCTCAAAGAAGTGGAGTGCAGCGTGTGGATGTTTCTCTCATCTTGTGTTTCACTGTGGAGCTTGACTTTCATTTGACCGACTTCACACACTCTTTTCTCTTTATTCATTCTACATTATAATAGTTAGACATGCAATACTTGTGCAACCCTGCCCATCACACAGTCTCTACAAGGCCTGTGTGAGCTCTGTGAGCAGGCCAACAGGACGACAGAAGATTTAAAAATATATAAAACAGACTGGAAAACCCGCTGAAAGTCTTCATTTCTAATCCTGAACCCTCTGACACAAACTGTGGACCACACATATCAAACATTAGATCTTATCTAATGACTCTTATTTTAAATCATTTCATTTCAAGCCATAATTTAGACCTTTTTTCCTTCTAATTGAACATTAGTAAAGCCAGGGCAGAGTGGCTCTTTCATTAAGCTGTTTCCTGCTAATCATAGTGATTTGAATATCCTCCACCTCGGCGGCTCAGTGGGGAGCTGGGACAGACTCCACACAGAAAGACTGCAGCTGGGCTTTTCACTGCCTTTGGTTTGAACCAAAGCAAAAGCTCGATAATTGTTCAGACTTATAACCAAAGATTCTTTAGTGTGAGGTTGATGTTAAAGAGTCAAATTACTGATGCTCAGGTGCAGCTGATCCATTATAATGCTGCAAAGTCACTGTGTTGTGATGAATCTGTAGCAGCTCAAATAAATGTGAATATGCTATTTTTTTTCTTACAAGTTGTTGAAAAACATTACTTATTTCCAAAAGTCACATTTACTGTGTGTTTTTACAACAGCTGATGTTTGAATGGAGTGAACCTGCTGCTTTAAGACAGTGTTGCATGTTGGGTAGTTTGCAGCTGAATGTTCCAAAGCGAGCAAGTTTCCACCTCATCTAAAAATGAGCCTGCTGTTATCTTTACTACAGAAATGGAGAACACAGAAACTGTCAGTCAAGCAGGAAACAAATCCAGTTTCAGGGAACATGATGGAAAAACTGCTGAGCCAAAATGGCCGACAGAGAAAGTTCTTCTCAGGTTTGAACACTGAGTGTGTGAAGACGTGACTGAAGGACTAAATGAAGCACCAGCTTTGACTGACTGCAGTGGAAACATACTGGGACAAGAGACACACAGGTGAGATTTCTGCTTCATGTGAAGGAGTTTCCAACAATGAGACCAACTTTGACAGAACAAACATATCAAGATGAATGTTTGTGAGCTCACGTATTTGGATATTTAGCTGAACAAACATGCTGTTATTGGGCTGAAAGTTGTGGAAATGACAGTTTAGTGTCTTCTGGTTTGCTCTGCTTTGAGCCAGTTCAATCAGCAGTTAGAGCCTGCTGTCTGCAGCAGCCATGCTTGTTTGTTTTGTCATGTATTTGTTTGTTTCTGGTTTCTTGAAGTCTTTTTCTTCAGTCGTCATCAGTCTGCTGTGGTGTCCACATCCCCACAGAGTTAACACTGTGAAGTTTAGAAGAGAGACCACATGAGAAAGCCTCTGAGTTCTGCCAAACAACATTTTAATGGTGCTGTCATTAGTGTGTTTTCTTTATTGCTAAGCTGTGGCTTTAATTGTCTGGGTATGAATCAAATTTCAGTCTGTTTCTGACCGAGTTTCTGATGTAACAACATTCATTTCCCAAGAGCAGCTTTAAATGAATGAGCCTTCACATCAGCGACTGTTTTTCTTCACCTGTTGTTGTTTCAGACGGCTGAACACTGAGACCACAATCACAACAAAATCCCACAATTCTCCTTTAACTGGCTGTTGATCATCTTCTCTCCTCCATTCCCTCATTTATGAAGTGACACAGCAGCTGTTGGTTCACTCACAGCAAAGAAACATCATGCTGTGATTTAAAGGCAGCGAGGTTCACATTCATTATTTCATCTCTATCAATTCACATTTTTCTCTTTTTAGAGAACATGAGCTCAGACACATGAACACAACACAAAGTCCACACACATGTTTCCACCTCTGAACACTGTGTTTTCTTCAGGCTGCAGATAAAAAGGCCTGTTTATTCATCTGTGTTCACACACATTTGGTGTGTTTCAGTCAACTTGTGACAAACTGAAACTGTAGTCTTTCATTTGTGATCAGGTGCAGCAGCACAGGAGTGCAGTGCATTCATTGCTGTGCTGTCGCCCTCTGAATGACACTGAATCACCTCAGGATGAACTGAAGTTTTCAGCCAAAACAGCTCAAAAGCCTTAAAGTTGTAGAAACACAGGAGGGGAGAGTGTGACCTGACTTCACATGTTGATGCTGCAGGATGAAATTACCCAGAATGTGACCTCATCTGTGCTTTAATCAATCACAGTCCACAGTCTGACTATTCATGTCACACAATCGCCAAAAGATGGCCCATTTGCATAAAACATTGCAGTTACATGTGCAGAGTTTTGACATTTGAAGATATTATTTGCCTTCAAATTGTCTCTTTGAAGAGGATTGTTGTTTCAGTGAGTTAGACTCTGTGCTGTCAGTGTCTCTGTCCATGGAGCTGACTCACAGTCTGGATCAACCATCGATCCAGAACTGGAGCTCCAGGATCTGTCTCTTGTTCACAGTGTGACTTCAGTCTCTCTACGGTCACAGAATAGAATTAGTGTGTGTGGACTGAACAGTGTAAAAAGGCTCTGAAGAGGAAATATAATGAGGTGGGTTTGTTCTTACCTGCAGTGACCCGTCTTTGATTGCAGCATTGTAAAACTCAGAGATAATGTCTATAATTATAGACTCAGTTGGACCCGTACATTTCCCATGATGCTCTGCATCACGCGATGTCGACTACTTTAGATTTTTGCTTTATGTTTTGTAAAATGATTCCCACAGCAGATAAAAGCTGCCATCTGCACTCATTACTAACAGTTGTGTGTGTGAAGCTCTGCTCATCAGTGCAGTTTGTTGCATTGAACCAGGATTCAAACCAGAACTAGAACCAGAATGTGTTTCTGTTTCTGTTTCTTCTCAGCAGTTGGTCAGATTGGACTGAATGAAGGGCCGTCAGCTTTTCAGGGTCCCTCCTGTAGTGGGCAGTTTATCAGCTATAGAGAAGCTCTGGACTCTCTCATTGAGAAGCTGCTCACAGTCAGGTGTTGTGTGTGTGTGTGTGTGTGTGTGTGTGTGTGTACATGTCAGTATGTTGATTTGAAAAGTCAAAACAAGACAGCAGGGTCCATATAACTACATGGAAGTGTCCCTCTGGCTTTCCCTCAGTGTAAAAGCATCATTTCTGCCTCGCAGTGAACATCTGTGTGAATCAGTCTGTGTGTGAGAAGCAGCATCTGCTTCAGTCTGTTGATTCAGCTTCACTCGGCTCTTTCTGCTTCTCATTGAAGTGAACAATCTGCTCTCATTCTTCTTCAGTCTGTCAGTGCTCTTCATCTTCTGAGCATCATTCCAATCACAGGTAGCTGTTCCACCTCTTCTGTCTTCCTCTAACAAGGCTGCTGATCGTTTATCATCGCTGCTGTGTTTGACAGAGACGCTTCATGAGAGAGAACTAAGTGGAGGAAATGAATTAGAAAAGCTCCCTCATGAAACGTGAATCAATTTGTCACCATGAACAACGACTCTCACAGAACATGTTTGTACTGGAGTTACTACAGTAAAACAAATCAGGAAGTCATTTATTCCTCTAACATCTGACTTTGTTCCTTATTTCTTCTGTCAGACTGCAGCTGGCTGAGTGTCAGCATACAAAGACTCCACAGAGGAAAAGTGAAGCAGCATTAGTTTGTCTCAGAGATCAGCATGTATTACCACTGTATGGTCCTTTGAAGGTGAGGAGCTGCAGGAAGATATAATGAGTTCAATGCTTTGGCTCGTACATCCCGAGGTTGAGCACAAACTGAACTTTTCATAGTTGTGATAACAGCAGCTTTAAAATGTAAAGTGCCTGAAAGGTTGTGCTTCAGTTCATTGGAACATTTCTAGCTGTCGAGGATTCGGCCTCAGTGAGAAGGAGAGTGTTAAAGATGCATTTTGTGTGATTATCAAAGACTTTGAGGTCAGATTTCAGAGAGAAATGACCTCTGGCAGATTTCTTTTCTCAGAGGGAATTCTCAAACATGTGTTGGTGTTGGCAGTGGAGAGCAGATCATATTTCATGTGGCCTGAACCAGAATCATAGTGAAGATGTGGGAATTACTCAGGATGGAGAATATCTGCCTGAAGAGGCGCTGAAGCTCTCAGTCTGGTGTTTTCTTGAATGTTCTCTGCCGTCTCTCCTGTGAACTTCCTCACCTCTGACTGGATTTGTCCACTGAGGCAGCAGAATAAAAGGTGTTTGGTTATTGTGGGGACAGATGGGCTGCAGGTGTCTCTCTGTTAGGGAGCAGGTCCATCACTTTACTGTCCACGCTCAGATTATCGTGGCCTTGACTCTCCAAGAGGCTGATTGAAGTTTCCTGTCTGGTGTTTTCCAGATCATCAGGACATTGTGACCAATTCTTCCACACATGAGAGTTTGTGAAGCTCTGACTGGCCTCAGAGTGACAATTACACTGATGATGATGGAGAAGAGAAAAGATTTTACAGTCTGTCTTCTCTCTGTTCTCTCTTCTAGGTAAGACGACCGTGTGTGTGTGTGTGTGTGTGTGTGTGTGTGTGTGTGTGTGTGTGTGTGTCCTGCTGGCTGGATGAAAAAGTCTCGACCTCCTGCTTTGTCGTCGTCCTCAGAACTGACAGTAAGAACAACTCTGATATTCCTGAAGTGTCAAACGTGATTGTTTTGGATCAGCTGATCATCAGCTGATGTGATCTTCATGAATTTCGTGTCTAGTCAGAAACTCTCTGAATAGAATCTGAATCTCTCCCTCACTGTCTGTTCTTTCATGTATCTTCCCTCATTCCTGCCTCTGAGCAGATGTTCCTTTTGTTCTTGTTGTTCTCTCGTCTTTGGCCAGTTTTCCACCAGCCACCATCACAACTACTTCCTGTTGTCGTCCAATGAGAAAGAAGCTTTAGAATGAGGTGATGCTCCACTGATTGCTCTCTAATTAAACTGTGATGAACAGGTTGATGTAACTGCTCAGAGTCCTTCTGCTCCTCTTGCTGTGGCTCTGTGTTCAATAGCAGAAAGCTGGTTGAGGCAGAGCTGCTGTCTCTTTAGTCTGAGATCTTCTTGGTTGGTTTCCTGCTGTCTTGTGTTTTGTTTGTGTCTGCAGTCTCTCGTCCAGCTCTCTGCCTGTTGCTGCTTCACAGTTGTGACACTCAGCAGTGAAACAGACTCAGTCTGTTGCTGGTATGGACACACATGCTGGAGCTGTGAGTGTCAATCACTGCAAGAGAAGAACAGGAAGCACGTTTTATTCTGAAAGGTCCATGTTTAATCAGGAAGGGTTTATTCACTGGAGGAATGTGTGGATCAGCACATCAAACCTTGTTTGTCATTCAGTTCACGAACATGCTAAGCTAGTTGTGCTAACCGTAGCTAAATGCTAACCCTTTGTTGTGGTCCAGCAGCAGTTGCAGCAGTGTGTTTGCCTTCAAACTGAAACTCTGATCATTTCGTCTTTTTTATTGTCTGTCGTCTCTTCTTGCTCTTCTTTTCTCTTTCCTCCACTCTCAGCTTGTGTGGTCAATACATACGTCAGCTCTTGAAACAACACTGATTATTATCTGTGCACTTGAATTCTTTGAGTAATCGTTTCAGCCGTTCTCTATATTTCACGCCAGACTTCAGACTTCAGTTTTTCTTCATTTTCTTTCCTCTTTGCCTCAAGCATTTTATCTCACTCACTGCTCCTCCTCCTCCTCAAACTAATTACCAGGACCAAGACTCATTTTTTTATTTTACCTTTAACCAAAGTTTGCTTCTCAAAGACAATCTGAATGCAGCATAATGGGAGTGACAAATGAGATGGAACTGCAGCAGGACTGAAAGTAATGAAGCCCTGATACATCTATCTATCACTGGAGAGAGACGGAGAGAGAGAAAATAGAAGAGTTTGTGAAAACACAATCAGTGAGATTTCTCCTCTGCCCTCCTTCACTGGCCTGCTGACAGACTGTGTCTGAACATCATGGAGGAGACTTTTGGTGGTCGAGTCTCAGTGACATAAAGAGGAACGAACATCTTCAGCACAGACACACAAACCGCTCCACATCCTGAAAACTCCTGTGGTGTTTGAGCCAACATGACTTTGTGTGGTTGAAATGGAGTCCAGCGTCTTCACAGCTGTTCTCTCTGCTGCTCTGTGATTGATGGAGCAATTACTCCATGAAGTGGTACAAGATGACATCCTCCCCCTGGTCTTTATGTCAGTCTCCTCAGTGAAACACACCTTTATGATCATCGTTCTGCAGCCTCACACTGATTGAATCATCAAACGCACCAATCCAACACAATCACAGAACTTAATGTGTGTGGAGGCTTATTTTATCCTTCTTTGGTAGAGACACAGGCACTGACAGGTCTGAGATGCTCATTTAACAACAGAATGCTGGACTTTAGTTGCTGAAGGCAGTTGTATTTATCGTTTGACCCTAAAACCTAAAAACTTTCCTCATACATTGTTGATTCCACCTTCCATGGCCAATGACATTCCTGTTCATCGGACTTCTACAGTGTTCCTTTCACATAAAATATTCATTTGAACCGTTGCCACATGCCAGTAGTTCTCGGCTCACATGGTGACTGAATGATGGTGTTTTGTCCAGCTGAAGACACTGACAGTTACACACATACTGACATTTCTTCCTCACCAGTGCAGCCTGCTGTTCAGGTGGGTGGTAGGAAGGCGCTTGTAGCCATCATGTAAACAGGAGCAGCTGGTCCTCTCACAGGCGTCAGGAAACAGTGTGGCTGTTTGCAGCAGAGCAGAGAGAAGAGCTGGCCTTAACTCCCTGCAGACTGACAGCTCCCTGAGAGTCTGGCTGCAGACAGACTTTAGCAGGGAACAGCTTTTTGTTGGTCTGAGAGGAAGCAGAAAGCTCCCATGTGTAGATAATGAAGACTTTGGTGAAGCCTTTTTTACTGTGTGATGGTTAAATGTGATGAGCAGCAGATGGAAGTTAGTGTTGTCTTTTGAGGGATTTTTACATTTCCAGAGTACTGCACAGAGTCTGACAGGACTTTTGAACAGTAATGTTACCTCACAGCATGTTGAGATGATGATGACTGCAGAGAGTCCTGCACATTTTATGCTGAATCACACTGATGCAGACAGACGCATAAATAAAGACATAAACACTTCAGAAAGCCCTGATGTCTAAAGCCATTAGAAATGCAATCTGAATGTGTTTGAGAACGATGAGCTGAGGTCACTGTTTAACACGTAATGGCTTTAATGTCACACACTGTTGTCTTCCCAGAGAGAACTTTAAATGAGCCACACTGAATGCTTCATTTGCTTTGAGGTCCTTTTAGCCTTTGGATTCAGTGTTAATTAGAGGCCAAATGAAGTGTGTCAGAGAGATTAGAAGAATCTCCTCCTCCAGGTATCACCACCTCCACTAAACACAGCCAGTGTGTCACCAAATGTCAATGTGCCTCCATGAATATTCATCTGAATCAAATTACAATTAATGTGTTCATCTCACTTTACTCTGATAAACCTCATATTCAGCCCAAGTAACTTTCAACAAGGGCCTGACTGGCAAGTTAGAAAAATATATACACATAAAAAACAAACATAAAAAACTCTGACTCTGCAGTAAAACCTACAGCCTGAGTCATATTATATTATCCATCCAGTGGACACCTTCAGAGAAACCACAGCCCCTAAAACACATCCTGTTTGAAACTGATGTGATTTCCTGAGTTCATACCACTCAGTGCTGACTGGAAACTGAAATAAATAATTGTGAGTATCATAGAATCTCCCAGCAGCAAAGATCAGGACTCGTCCATATTCCAGGACGCTCTGCTCTCAGTCATGTGGGATTGAGCTAAACCTCATTCAACCTCTGATATTTTCTCTTTTTCTTTGGAGACGACATCTCAACTGAAATCCATCCATTTTCATCATTATCACTGTATTTCAAAACATCTGTCACACTTTCATCTTTTAAAGTCTGACAGTCAGATTCTGATCCTGAACCTTTTCCTCTTAAATGTCAACCGTTCAAGCTGAAGAGAAAGTTATCAATATCAGCATCAGCATCATTCATTTGTCAGGTTTCTGTGGACGTGTGAAGTGTCATCAGATGTGACAAATGCAGTGTGACTCCTGCTGCAGGATGTGAGGCAGATAAGAAGCAAAACAACACTTTAAAAAGCTGCTCTGCGGCTTTAAACCTGTAGAGAGAGAAGAAGGAGAGTTCAGTCAAGTGTCAGAGAGCAGTGGAGGGAGACAGCAGCAGGACCACCACTGCAGGCCAACATGTCCATTTAGAAAGGCCAAAGCATGTGCTGTGTGTGTACTGTAGACTGGAATGTGTGTTTAATCTTTGCTGAGATGAAGAAAAAACTGTTATATGACTGATGCCAACACAGAGGAGCAGTTTATTTCTACTGGAAGCCATTACTAAATGGATAGAGGCTGAGGAAAAGGGCTGAAATATGAGGGTCAGTTCAGTTCTCTGTCACAGTTCAGCAGGTTGAACAGCTCTGTCTTTACTGTCACCTATCAGCTGGAATATGTTCCACATACCTGCTGCAGAAACACTGAGCTGGATTAGACTGTTGGTGCAGGTGAGTGTGACAGGGCAGATTATCCATGCAAATGATTTTCCACATCCTGCTTCTCTCAGTGCACGTTGAACAATGACAGTCAGTTTGTCACTCTGACAGTGGAAAGACTCCTTTTGGCAGCAGATGAATGCAGAAGTTTCTGGTGACA
Source organism: Chaetodon auriga (assembly GCF_051107435.1). Taxonomy (NCBI): domain Eukaryota; kingdom Metazoa; phylum Chordata; class Actinopteri; order Chaetodontiformes; family Chaetodontidae; genus Chaetodon; species Chaetodon auriga. The sequence continues at coordinate 20,769,383 of NC_135080.1, forward strand.
TCAAGACATTTGTAGCCAATCTGTGTCTTTGCTGCTGTCATAATCTGCTGATAAGAAGACAAAGACACAGTAATTAAAGCTCTGAACTGAAAAGACACAATTAAAACACAATTAATTGACTATTATCTTCCTGAAGTGAAGGCGCTGTCTGTGCTTCATCACGTCAGTGTTGGTTGTTTCTCACTGCTGAAACTGGAGCTGGTTGTTAGTTCTGATTAAAAAGGTGCTGATGTTGTTGTTCTGTGCTGTTGAGACAGAAAATTCGAAGCTTGAGCTCCTCCAGCTCAGTTTGTTGAAGTGTTACGAAGGATTCTTTTCTCTCTGAAGGGAAAGGAGAGAAATTCAGGAATAATAACAGGAATACATTTTGTTCATGAGGCAGCTGCTTGAATGTTTCTGTGTGAGTACAAACTACTTCATCACTATTACTGTTAGATCGAAATCAGTTGATGGAAATCTTCTTCTTTTTTGTGACGTTTCTAAAGCTCTCTTCAAATTGCATCAGATGGAAACTCGGCTCATGTTTGACACATTCTGTTGCTTTATATCCAACACATTTCATGCTGTGATCTCACTGTCGCTGTCTCTCTTTCCTCTCAGCCAAAGTAATGATCTGTTGAGTGAACATCTTTCCTCAGCACAGCTCTGATTGTTTGAGTCTCCCACATGGAAGAGTCATTTCCTTCCAAAATGACCTTTGACCTTATTAGAAACTCAGGAGCTAAATCATCCTCAACAAACTCCCTTCATTTCCTCTGAGCTCCTCAGGCTGCTGTGCTGTGGGACTCTTCAGTGAGACAGACAGCTCTGCTGTGGCTCTGGTTTATCTGCTCAGTAAAGCTGACAGCTGAAGACAGTGTGTGAACAGAACAGCTGACAAAGAGTTTGACAGGAAGAAGAAATGTCTTGTTACATGCAAAGTGCCAAAGGTCAATTACTTTTGGCTTCAATGTGAACTTGTGAAAAGAACTATTCTGCTCTCATGTCCCAATCGGTGCCTCTCTGTCTCCTCAGAAGGGAGGGATCATAATAACCTGCAGCAGAGTCACACCTAATGAGATGGATGAACTGGATTACAAAGTGTTTTACAATTTCAAAGAGTGTCCATGACTGCTGTTGACCCCTGCATGGTCAGAAGATTTAATGAAGCTTAGTACCATCCAATCAGAGAAACAGGCAAAAGTCCACCTCATGAAGCCACAGAAATGCTGCGTTTACGTGCAAAATGACAGAGTTTGGTCCAATGAACTCTATAAATGACCTTTATTCTGGGTCAGATTTTGTGAATCTCTGTCTTCACAACAGCGCAAAGGTGAGCATGAATGTGGCTGCAGAGGCAGCAGCACAAGCAGCCAGGATTTTAGAAACAACATTTGAAGTCCATGCTCTTCTTTGTCTTGTCTGTGCAGCTTGTTTGGATCTGATCGTTCTTCAGGTTGATGAGTCAATCCTCTGCTCTGCTCCCTGTAATCAACTGAAACCTCTTGACTTTACACAGATGATCTCCATTGAACTGATTATGTGACTTTTAAAACCAAATGGCAGCACTGGTAATGATTCAGTCTGACTGCAGGGGCTGAATACTGATGCAAACACTGATTTTATATTTATATCTTAAATTAATTCAGATACTTTATCGAGATCTGTTTTGACCATTTTCAGTTTTAGTAACAGCTTCTGAAGTCTTTCTCTCTCTGTTGCTCTGTTCTGGCTTCTTAAACAAAGCTTGATAAGCAGTGAAACTGAAGTCGTGTTGACTCTTTGGATGATTGTAAGGAGACTTGCTCTGCAGTCAGACATCAGAGTTGAAGCTATGTGGAGGTCTATGTCTGCCAGATTCTGTGTCCAGTCCAGTGCACGCTGCCTCACAAACTCTCCTCTTGTTAACTGAAGTGATTCAGCGGCTCTGACACTAAACAGCTGTGAGCTACAGCCAATGGGACGTGGAGGGGAGGCAGCAGATGAAACTCTGCTGCTTTGCTGCAGAGTCAGACCTGAACAGGCTGAGATCTCAGTGAACCTCATCATTATACAAACACTGAAGCTGTTATGACATCGTATATGTTCATGACAGATAGAAATGTTAATTATGTATTTGAATTTTAATGGAGACATTGACTTTTGTCACATAACAACAGAAAACTTCAGTCCTGCAGATGTGGACTCACTGTCATCACGATCCCAAAAATCCCTCCTTTGTCATCTTTCAGTCATGATTCACAAGAACAATGAATCCTTTTCCAAATTCTGATCAAATTCAGCAGTTTCAGTCACAGAAACTCTGTTCTCTCTCTAACTTTCTCAAAGGAGCTGAATCTATTTTCCTTATCAGTCAGACAGTAAGTTGGAGGAAGAAAAGAGCAGAATGAATGGAAGCCGACATACATAAAGGACGAGGAAGGTGTTGAGATGGATTTGAACAAAAGCTTGGCATCTGGAGACGAAACGGTCCTCCTGAATAAACAGAGCTGTGGAAACTGTGGTTTAAGAATTTTAAAGAGATGATCGGAGAGGGAGAGGTGGAGAAACTGAAGAGGGACAGAAAGATAAAGACAGACAAAAGAAGATGTGAAGAAAGGAAAGAAACAAAAGAGAAAAGAGAAAAGGAATCAGGACGGGCCTGTAGAGAGAAAACAACATTATTTTTAACCTTCATTTGTCTTCTTCTGTGGTGGTCAGCTTCATCTTTTGCCTCTCCAGGGCTCAGCTGGATTATATGTATTTAGAGCTGTTTTCAATGAATAATTCCACTTCAGTTCCACCAGAGAGGACGAGGCGTCCAGACTGCATCAGATATCTGACATTTAATCTGACTTCATTTGAGGGTTTCAGTCTCACACGTGCTGGAATAATCACTTGTTGCCACGGTAATAAGTGGACATTTTCTTCTTCATTCAGACAAACTGCTCAGTGATTTAATGTCACACTCTGACTTCCAGACTTCTGTCAGTGATCATATGATGTGTGCAGGTGGATCCAGCTCAATGCTGATGAACAGAGGCAGCTGAACTCCCCCTCCGCCTGCGTCCATGACACAGACAGCCTGACACTTCACATGTATTCTAGGACTGATGACAACAAGCTCTTTGTCTTCCACTGGTCATTATTATTAAGCTCAGAGTCATTTTCATTTACTTCAGTTGAGCTGATTTCTCCAACATGTTCTGAAGATGTTAATGTGCTGTGAATGATGAATTGTCCTTTGTTGTATCAGCACATTGTTTCATCTGTCTACTCAGCCATGAGTCTGTTCCTGTTTACACTTTCTTCTTCTTCTGTTTGTGAACTTCAGTGCCGTCTTTCTGTCTTTGTCAGAGAGGTTTGGTCAGAAGATGGAGATCAGTTGGGCTTCTAATGTCTCTCCATGGTGTGAAATGTATGAATGAACTTGAATGAGGAGCTTCACTGTAGTTCAGTCCTTGTGTGGTCTGAAGTTTCCTCTTAATCCAGATTATATCACAGAGATGAAACACTCACTAAAGTCTCATTAGTATTTAATATTCATCATGAATTATTCACATTCTCAAGGCTGGAGGATCTCAAAGAAGAACTGCAGGAAAAATAATCAGTCTGATTAATCATGACAGGAAGAATAAACTCAATATTAATGGACTTTAGTCTGATTGAGGATGATCAGAGAATACATTTCAGACATGGATTAGCTTGAAAATCCAGTAGACACAAGAAAACCTTGTCTGGACCCCAAAGCATCTTTTAACAGAAGGTATGAGAGCAGAATAAGATGCTTCAGCCGTCCTCTGCTCCCTTCAGTCTGCAGTCTACACTGTGTTGTGTGATGCATCAGTCCTGCTGTGACGTGTGTGAGACTCTGTCTCTCATCTGAGGGGTTTGTTCAAAGCAAAGCCGATTGAAAACACACACAAATCCAGTTTATATCTGTTTGTTGACATGTGTGAGTCGACCACCAACAGCAGCCTCCTGCACCGTTCAACACTGTGACAAAATGTGTCTCTGCACTGAGACATCAGTGCAATGAAATTAGATTTCATGGTTCTCCAGATCTGGAGGTTACCGACACACAGAGAGTGTGTGTGTGTCCGCTCAGCTTTGTGTGTGTGTGTGTGTGTGTGTCCGCTCAGCTTCGTTTGTGTGTTTGTGTGTGTGTCTCCATCTCTCAGTATTTGTGAGTGCTGTCTCTGCTGTGACACAATTCACTGTTGGTGCTGATGCAAAGTGGACAAAATAAACTCTGGAAGAAACACAGTGATGATTTCAGCTGCTCAGAGTTCAACTCAGAGATGAACAGTTTGAATTTCATGTTGAGGTGAGTCGTGGTGATGAGGCACGGTGCTGAGAGAGGTTTGATGAGTGTCTGTCTGCAGGCTGCTGGGAGAAATGACTGCACACATACAGAGAGATCATTTATGTATCTACAAATAAATCAACCACATGGAAACAAAACATCATTCCAAAACAAAAGCACTGATCACCATCGAACCTGTCGGGGAAGCTAAAAATAGCAGCGCTGCATTATTCTGTCCACAATAACCACATAATGACTGAACACTCAGAAACACTGAGGACTGCATGTCCACATGTTCATGTGACGTTCAGGGACTGTGTTGACATTCAGTTGGTGCAGCATGAAATTAATATTTTGGGAACACAAACTTCCTGTTTGTGAAGTTCCAGCGTCTTTGAGTTTCTCAGCTTTATTCATGTTCATAGTTTCTATAGTTTTATTTATTTTCTGACAAGTAATAATCAGCAGCCTCCATCAGCTCTCATCAGTCTGTCAGTTCATGTGTCACTGATGAATCACGTGAAACAGGAAAACAGTCAAATGGTGCAGAGAAACAAACAGTGAGCCTGAAATGAAATGGGATTATCAGTGTTTTCATCGTCATAACTCACATGTGTGTGTGTGCAGAGTGGAGCAGAGCTGTTTTTCTCCTGCATGTCTCCTCACCTGTCTGATCCTGTTAGATCACAACATGTCTGCTGAGCTGATCAACACTGCAGCCCAGCAGATGGTGAGCTGATGACCGTTCAGAATGGAGGAAATGAACATTAAATCAGCCGATAACAGCAGTGAGATCAGCTTTGACCTCCATTAAGCCTTCAGACTCAGTGTCATGCCCAGAGGTATTTCCAGTTTGGACATACGTGGTTTCGTTGGTTTTTTTTGTTTGTTTGTTTGTTTGTTTGTTTTTTGCCATTAGCAGCATCTATTAATGGCAGTACATCCTGATCTCAGCCTCCTCCTCTCCCACTTGTTTTTTCTCCTCCTCTCCCACCTGCTCTTTCATTGCCCACTCCTCTACTCTCATTAACAAATGACATCTTTTCAGTGTTAAAACATGTGGTGCTGGTTTTACATGGAAAAATGGACGAATGAGCTGATCTGATGATGCATCTGGTTGGAGCTCAGCAGAGACAGTCAGAGGACCAAAGGTTCGATTGTCAGGCTGAAGAGCACAACATCGATGGTCAGATTTCCAAAGACCAGATGAGACTGTGTGTCTGGAAAAGTAAAATTAGGATAATTATTTGCTTTAAACTTAAAGTGATTGATTGGACTTCTACAGTCAGATGGCTTTTATTTTGAAATCGGTAGCCTGAGGAAATCAGGCGATCTGAGTTCTTTTCATTCAGTCCTTTTCAGTGTGATATATTTTAGTGATTATTTTCATTTCATCATCTGCTTTAGTCAGTTGTTTGAACTTTTATTGCCTTTTTATTTGCTTTAATACATTATATTCCTTTTTGTCTTTCCTGTTTTGCATATTTTATTTGCTGCTTTAGTCTCTTATCTGTCAAATTCCTTCTGTAACTTTGTCCATAAAACACATGAACACATCATTTCAGCACTGACTGACCCTTTTAAAGGGAGTGTTTGATTGATGGCCATCAGTCTCTCTCTTGCTCTGAGGAATGCTGTTGGCTCCTCTCAGTCAGTGTTCACTGCCAGCTCACACTTCACATCACTTTACACTTGCCAACTTACACCTCAAAGCCTTTACAGACAATCACACTGGTGCAGTGTGTATCACAGCTGTGATGGATGCTGACATTTCACTTCAGAGTACCATCTGTACTTCTGTCCAAACCTTTCCCAGATTGTTAGCAGAGGCCAGAAATGCTGCGACAGCTGTGACTGAAAAGTGACTGAACAGAGAGTTTTCAATCACTGACTCATGGCAGCACTTTGGAGTTTGCTTCCAGTGGACTGTGGTCAGTTTGTGTTCCTCCAACTCCAGTCTGTCAGTTTACTGACCTTTATTACTTATTCTTCATTTTCCTTGGACAGCGTTCCATCTGTTGTTGTGGGAGAGAAAACTCCCTCTCAGGACAATAACATCATGTTATTTTAATGAAATCCATTTGGAGAGAAAATGAAAGTGAAGTTCTGTGTTACACCCACCATCTTGTCTCCTCTGTTCCTGCATTTTAGCTCCATTAAGGAGAAACAACTGCAAGGTCCACCGGCCACATTCAAACAAAAGTACTGAGGGCGAGTGCAGGAAGGAGAGGAGCGACAGATGGTTCAGTCAACCCTGTTTGTCATCTGGTCACTTCACTGATTTCTAGAGAGCTTCAGACTCTCTCATTGTTTTGGATCTTATTTCCACTTCCTGTTGGAAACACCTCCAGAACAGAGTGAACGCAGCTTTAATGGCTCGTAGCTTCATGAGAGTCTGAAGCAGAATGGACGAGTCTTGTCTTCTTGGGAAGTCGAGCTGAGAGTCTGCAGAGAGACAAACTGATGGAGATTCATGGAGGTCAGAGGTGGAGATCATAGATGTCTCAACTTTGCTGACTCGTGTTGTTTTGTTTCGCTCTTGTTTGTTACGTTGTTTTCTTGTTATTTTGATTCTTCTTCTGTGTTCAGTTGGGCTGCGGTTTGATCCAGGGATAAGCAAAGTGTTCACTTCAATCCCAGCATGCTCGTGGGTCTCAGTGCATCATGGACAGTGAGCTGTTACCTGCCTCAAACTCTGCTGCTCTCACTGTAAAAACACTGATGATCAGAACTTGATGGTCCTCCTCTCACAAGCAAACACAGCATGAAGACAAAAATCTCTCAACGCCTCCAAGTCGGCCCTGAGGTTCTGAAGTTCTCCCGAAAGAATCACAGAGTTTGAAATGTGCTCAGCTCACAAACACACAGACATCAAGACAATCTGACTGAACATCCTGAGCTGGAGGTTTTCTCACTGACTGCAGAAGCTCAGTCAGAGAACAGAAACTCTGCAGGCTGGAAATGAATTATGAGTGAAGACACCCAGAGGTCAGAAGCTTTGAACCTTGTGTTCAGTCTAAGAGACGAGAGGACGAGACTGAGGAAGGTCAAGATGAATTTTCTGCCTAATGAGGGAGTTTAACGAGCTGTTTCTTCATCTGCAGTGATCAGTTTGTTCTACTTCAATCTATACTCGTTTACAGTAACAGTTTGAAGTGGATGGTAGATCTGAGGGCACATTCACACGAATCTCATGTCAACTGTCTGATTTTGGTAAAACACAATGTGAAAAAAAAAAAAGACATGTTGGCAATTTGTTTTCTTCCAATACATTAAAGCTGCCATCTGCCCACAACAGAGTTCCTCTTAACAGTCATCTGTGGAACATTTGTCTGCATATTTATGCAATTTGTTTCATGGAGCCTCGATTCAAAGCAGATTTAATGAGCTTTCTGTGTACTGCTCCATCTGTATCTCAATACATCAGGTGTGTTTATGCTGTGTACAGTGTGTGAGTCACCCACGACTGAGGCACATGTTCAGTGTGTGATGGTGTTACAGTGTGTTACACTGGATGACATGTACTCACACACTGTACAGCATCATGAATAATGTGGATGTCAGTGCAGTTCTCATTTCCATCACATCGTCTCACTTCTCTGACTGGCAGCAAACTTTCTTTTTCATCATATTTATTTGAACCTTTGTGTTGTTTCTGCCTTTGTGTTGCTGCTGCCACATTATAATGAACACACTACCCTCTCCTCTGAGTCCAAAATGCAAGTGAGCCGTGTGAAACGAGAGGGGAATGTCAATGAACTTTCCCACAAAGTCTACCTGCACCTGAAGGTCTCATGTGTTGAAGCCCCACAGAGGGAAACTGAAAGCAAAACAAATGATCACAGAATGAAATGGAAAATATGCCGGCAGCACAAGTCTGCCTGTGTTTAATTTAACTCCAGTTCTCCAAGTAAACCTTCATTTCTAGCTCACAGACACACTGCACTGCTGCCTCCTCACATAAACAGCTTCTCTGCTAATGAGCTGCTGCTCCAGTTGGCAGCCAAACTGGAGGAGACTTAAGTGAGAGCTGATTGGTCAACGTCGCGTTGAGTGTCGCAACCACAAAATCAGAATGACACGAACAAGAGGAAGCTGTTTATAGCTGGTTCCACTGAGGAAATTACACCACTAATATAAGTAGTTTTTACTGCCCTCAGTGCACATCACAGGATACTAACAAGAGCAGAAATATCAGGAATTTCCAGACATGATCTGCTCTACACACACACACCCAGACACACGCACACACACACACACACACACACACACACACACCTACCTGCCTGTATCCCTCTTGAATCCACAGCGTTTTCTGTTCTCTCCCTCAAAGATGTCTCATCATTCGGCCTGAGACAGACTGGATCCTCACTTTGATACTTTCTGCTTTAATATTGACAGGTTTGGTGAAAACAGCTCATCCTCACACTCCCCATGTCCAAACCTTCTCTTACACATGGATTATTGATCACCTGATCACCTGTCTCACGTCAGTACCCGAGATGAACTCTCATCTCCTGACACAAAATGACAGTTTCCAAAGGACAAGTGGATCATTTGTAAATGATAAATGTCTCAATTAAAACTTTTTTTTTATTATTATTTTTCGTATTGATCAGGATTGTTCAGTCTTGGATCTCTTCTTCCACTCAGCTACAGTTGCAGCCAAACCATGATGGAAAGTTGGCAGATCTGATCAGTGGACCAGTCTTGGTCTGATGCCACCACCATCAGCAGCATTTTGTCCTCCATCTTCTAGCTGGCAGCTGATGGTGGCTGGTGGTGCAGCACTCAGCAGTGCATTTACAGCAGGATGCCACAAGCTTTTCCTGCTGTATGTCACCTCCACCTGGCTCACTGTGTGCTTCAGTAGCTTCATATATCTGCTGTCTTTGTCTTCATACTGTGCATGTGTCTCAGAGGTCACATGTTCACAGATCTTGTCTCATCATGGCTCCACTCACAGAGCTCATCTGGCCCTTCTCAAGGAGCTGAGAGTTCAGACAGTCGTGTCTCTTTGTCTACTACATGAGCGTACTTCCTGGAATATCATGAGAGATATTGGTCAGGGTGTCGACACTTTGACTCTGGCTGCTTGCTGACATCAGCCGAGTGTGACTCGAGAGAAAAACAGGAAGAGAAAAAAGAGCTCTGCAGCTGATACCATGAAGCTCCTTCATGTTGCTCTGCTGCTCCTCAAGCTGACTGACCCTTGTTGTCTGATATTTCACTGCTCATCAGGGCAGCATTGATGCCCTTTTCTGGAGGATTCATCCAATTAATTAGGACAAATTAAACTTTGTCATCTTAATGAGAGATTTGTTTGCTTGTTGAGTTCACAGTGAGAGACACAGAGACAGAGAGACAGTCAGGGGAAGACTGAGTGTCAGAGAGCTGTGTTTTCTTTGCATCCTTAATCTCCTCACGTCTCCATTAATGAGTTCACAGTCCCAGAACACTAATGAGTTGTTTTGACTGCTGTGTTGGAGTGAAATAGGACACACACTGTAGTCTTCATCTGTTAAACATGAGAGCCTCACCTACACTTCCACTTTAATGAGTAGAATCATGTTTCTGCTCCAGAAGCATCCAGATATGTCTCAGCTAATAACACACCAGCAGTTGTTTTCAGTGTGTGTTCTGTCAGCAGTGTGTGTGTTCAAACACTGTTTCATTTGTAGTGTTCGTCATAATGTCTGTAAAGACAATGGACTCCACCACTGGAAATCCAAATCATGTTGAGTTAATGCTGATCAGTGTCACACCATGAAACAAATATCACACTGAGAGATTCACCATCATGATGTGTCATCACCCACCCACTCACACACACTCAATTATTTCATTACACACGTTATTAATTGTGCCTGATGACAGCAGGAGATTGGGAGTAATCAGTCAATAATCAGTCATTTAATCAACAGGCTTGAAAGGCCGGTCATCCAATTACCTGCTGTGGTGTCACAAATGAACTTATGGGATGTGTGTTGAATACCAAATGGGTGGTGCAGAGAGCAAGGAGGCATCCAGCTGTGAGACAGAGGAATTTGTTTCAATACTGCATCATTAATGCATCAGTGGATCAGCTCATAGCAGCTCACACATTGAACTGTAGCTCCTGATCGTTTTCCTTTGGAGGTTTTCAATGCACACTGACTGGGAGGAGACATGGAGGTCGTGGAGTCCCCAGGAGGAGCTGGAAGAGGTCGAGGATTTTGAGAAATACACTGATTGGTTTTCTTTGCTTAGAGTCAGATGAGAAGTTTGCTGTCATCAAAGACAAACGATCAGCAGCAGTGAAGCTCATCATACAGTCAATGTGCTCTCCTGCAAAGCAGCTTTGTACAATGATTCAAATCAAAGCAGTTTTAGTTTGACATCATTTGATCAAGTTCACTGAGAAAGTGAATCAGTGTTTTATTACCCAGATTGTAAAGTTTAAGATGTGAATTGGAATTGTGAACTGAACTTTTGATGAACTCTCTTTCTTTCTTTCTGTGTGAGTTTAAACTGTTGATGTAGAAAAACTGTTGAGGAAGAAGAGATGGTGATTGTAACCTTTGTTCTGCAGATTGTAGTTCTTATATTCATCCTGGAAAATGTCCTGAGTGCTGCTGCGCTGCATGTCGTCGCTCGTCCTTTAGTCTGGTCGACCTTTGAATCAAAGAGTGGAACTCTGTGTGAATGTGAATGCAGAGCCGACAACATGTACCTGCAGCAGGTGTTCAATACTTCATTTAAAGAAACCATTATTTATTAATAGCTTATTCCATAGATGAGCTTTAACTGATGTCACCACACAAGTGAAGTGATGCATCACACTGAGTAGTTACTCAGTAATCCCTCATTACTTCCTGAATATCTCACCATTAATGACCATTCTTTTGTCCTCTTGAGTCAAACAAATGCAGAATGAAGAGATACGAGGATGCAGAGAGCTGCAGAAAGACTCAGAGTCAGAGAAGATAAAGTGAAAGTGATAAAGAGGGAAAACTTCTGCTTCCATTGATTCCGTCTCCTGTTGACTTTTGTAATTGAATGTCAGGGTTAGTCATGAAACTCTTCATCACCTGCACACCCTGACAGGTGAGTAGGTGATGGAGCGGTAACAAAAGAAACACAGTGATCGATCAGCAGCTCAGCTGGACGTAATCAGGAAATCTCTTTCAGTGCAAACTCAGCATCAGGTCTGCTGGAACCAGAGGAGACCAGCTCGTCTAAAGTCTCTCTATTCCAGTTTGAAACCTGACACACACTGAAGGTGTCAGTCCAACATGTGACACCCACATACAAATATATCAAAGTGAAGATGACAAAGCTGAACACAGGCAGGATTTATTGCAGGGCTGCTTGTTCTGAGCTGCATCAGTTTGTATCAGTGCACCTCCTTCACTTTCCTGTCAAACACACTGATAACACACACGGAGAAAGCCTTGGGAGTAATTGGGTGGAAAATAATCTAATTTTCATGCACACACACACACACACACACACACACACACACACACACACACACACACACACACACACACACCTCCTCCATGGGCTGTCAGACTGTGGCAAGACTGAAAATCTCTCAGGGGAGAAACAGATGCTGGGAGACACACACACACACACACACACACACAATCACAATATCAAATGAAACAAGCAAACATGTAACAGCTGACCTGGAGCCTGCAGTGTGAGTTCATGTGATCTCTGATGTCTGTGCTGAAGCTTTGTATCCAGTCAGTCTGCTGTCAGACTGAGTCAGACTCTCTGTGTTTGACTTTGCTTTGTTGCTTTGTTTTTGTCTGTGGGTCAGGTTCAGCTTCAAGGTTCCTACAAATATTTGTGTCAGTGCACAATGGACAGAAATAATCTCCAGTTATCTGCAGTTGCTTGAGTTTTGGATTTGAGTGTGAAGCTGATGCTCTTCCCTGGATCATGCAGCCTCGTCTATATGCACAGTAAAACACAACGTTTGGAAACTTTCTATTCCACAACTGTTCCACTATTATCTGCTGAGCAAGTGTGCAGGAACACTTTCTAAAAATACCACTGGCTCCGTGTGAGCATGACTTTTTATGAATTCCTCGAAAAACAGAGAAAAATGTGATCTCTGTTCAACAAGTCTGCACCCCCTCTGTGGATATGAACTGATCTCCACATGGCACAAGCTGGCATTTTGTTCACTGCTGTATTTGTGCTGCGTTTGTGCCTCCCACTGTGAGTTCAGCTGGATATCAGAACACAGGAGAGTCTGACTTTGACACTCGTCTGTAATCTGTGCTTGTTGTTGGTGGAGATAGGATGCACATGTTGCAGTGTGGAGGCTGTGTTCAAGAAAACGAGGCAGTGATGTTGAGCACAAACAAGCGGTGAGAAGCAGCTTAGAAATATCCAGTCATAGACACCACAGAGATCGCTGCTGTTTGTTGGAAATTGGAGTATCAATGGATTTGAAAGACAACAAAGGAGACATATAGGAAGTGAGATAAAGCCTTAAATCCCCCCATTGGAAATAAACAGACACTGACACAAACACAAAACAGCTTCACATACTTGTTGTGTGCCAGAGGCTGTGAAAACTGAAACGATCAGCTCCCAGCTGAAGCCCATGAATAAGATGAACAAGCTCTTTAGTTCATCTGCTTCTTCCAGTCAGCCTCCGAGTGAAAGCCTCCACAGTGGCTTCATTCAACACAGGCTGTGCTGAGCTCAACAGGCCTTACCTACAGCCTCACTGATATGGACCTGGTATTTACAGAGAGAGAAGAAGTCCAGCTGCCCACTGACTCTGCTGCTCTGTCACTGAGCCTCCTGAAACATAGAAGAGCCTGATGATGGAGGAGCAACAGGGACGGACTGATTTCCACAGATTCCTTCTTTACCTGATGGACGACAGTCATTGACAGAGCAGATACTGAGGAGGGAAACTCAGCTGAACAGAAACAAACATTCACAGGACGGTTCAGAAGATGACCTCCACCTGAACCTGAGTCAGACATTTCAGACCTCTTTAGTCTGTCTGAAGGGTTTCACAGAATAATTTGCTGCAGTTTTAGACATTTGTCTGTTTCTGTATCAGCTGAAAATATAAGATGCAGTTTGTTCTTTCCGTTTAGAAATACTTCACGCTCTCAAATGGAAGTGAAGTGTCACGAATGAGCTCTTCAAATGTTGTTTTCGTCCTTCACTTCTGACCTGTGGGACATCTTGTCTTTCTGCTTTTACATATGATTGTTATCAGCAGCTTTGTGTGTTGACTGTGGATGAAAAGTCAAAGGACAAAGTCAAGAAGTCCACACTGCTGTTGATGTGAGGGATTTGAGAGACGAAGAAGAGCGTAGAAGAGTTTCTCAAATGTCTGGAGATACTGAACATCCTTCATGCACTTCATGTCTCCTTCAGGACAAATGTCAGCACTGCAGACAGATGGATGAACAGAGGGATCAATCCTGGTGTTTTCTGTGGGAATGTGTCTTTCTTCCTGTTGGTCCTTCCTGGTCAATGTTTGCATTAAGCTGAAATGAAAATGATCAGTGTGTTCTTTAAGTCTCACAGACAGAGAGCCTTGCTCAGCACATTGAATCGCTTCTCTACTGCACTCTGGGAAATTGGTTTCCTCCATCAGCAGGTGTTACGTGTCTGTGTCTGTGACGAGCAACAGCAATAGGTCCCGATCACTTCATTTACCTCCACATTTAATGAGAGGTTCAGAAACAGTCAGTGAGTGTGGATGGAGTGAAAGGATGCAAACATATCAGCTGCTTTCTGGATTCATGAGCTGCTTCATGTCTCTTTAACAAGCAGCAGAGGTTTTTGAAGTTTGGCTCCATCAGTTCACAGTCGATCAGCCTCACAGTTTCCTTTGACATTGTTTTCATGATCAGAACAATATCCACTGCTCTGCTGTCCTATTATTCTGGATGCAGTCGGTAACTTTCCATGTGAAAGCTGCAGGAGTTTCCTGGTTGCAGATGGATGCAAATCCTGTCCCTGCAGCAAATATTGGGGATTATTATGAGCATACTATTATGTCCATATCATTGTATGCTAATCCACTGTCTGCGCACACACATACACACACTCTCACAACGTCTGAACAATACAGACATTTATTTGACTTTTTCTACATTTTTTATTCAGAATGCCAGAGAGACACAAAATACTTTAAATAAACAAACAGCTGAATGCTGAAAGCTGTTTCTCACCAACTGCAGATGCCAAGATCCGTCTGACAGACCTGATTTAAATGGCAGTCACATATTTCACATGTTAGCAGTCAGGTGTTCCATTAAAGCAGGAAGTGAACATGGCAAATTAATTTAGCATCAATAGTGTCAGTCAGAGAGAGAAGGAGAGTCTGTCTGTCAGCAAGAAACACTTTTTACATCATTTCTCTTCATTTCCATTCAGTCACATGTGAGACTGACTGGGTTTACATCATTTCACTTTCCCTGAAATGTTTGGCCAATTAAATGATTTCCAGTGTGTAAAAGACACAATTATCATATTCTGGATTATTAAATAAGGATTTCACATTCAGAATATCAATAAATACAGATGCAAATAATGAATAAATCATATAAACATATTCTGCCTGTAGAAATGGTTCCTGTGCCTCTGAGCACGACTCAGCACTCAAATACACAATGCAGGTTGTTGTTCATGTGCAGGTGTTTGTTACACAGCTGACAGGCTACAGAGGAAACACTGCTGCTCTGGCACTGATAACTGTGTGTCTTTATTAGTGTTAACACAGTGCACATGTGTGCAGACACAAATTCATCAAAAGTCTCTGCAGCTCTTAAAGACGACTGACAGGAAAAGATGCACATGAGGGAAATGTGGATGCAGTTTGAGAGAGTTGGGACGTCCCCACTGACTGGGGGACAAGAGGCTGGTATCAGTGCTGATGAGGAAAGTGAGAACAGGTGTGCAGGTGGGAGGAGATGTCAGGTGACCAGGACTGATGAGAAAGTCTGAGGACATCTAGTGGAGAGCTCGAGGATGGCAGGTCTGTGGAGTCTGATGTCAGAGTCACCATGGACACTTTTATTGTCACAACTCGCTTGTTTCCTCATGTTCTGGAGCCTTTAGTGGCTCAGCAGTGGAGATAATGTGACACTTTTTAGCCTTTACTGAGCACTTTGGTGGCAAAGAGTGACGTCTGTCTGTGCTGCAGATCAGATCAATAAGGTTTGACTTGACAAGGAACACAGAGACACAGAAGGACAGTTTATTGGCTTCACCAGCAGCCCTGGTCTTCACTGCTCAGATAACTTCTTGACCTCAACAGGACACACACACACACACACACACACACACACACACACACACACAGCCTCACAGCTCTAATTTGAGACGAATGCCCTCTCCACCACACTCACAGATAAAAACAACACTCTGTCTGCTGTTTGAGCGACAAAGATGTTCAGCATGAACACAGAGAGCGTCCTCCATCGCTGACATGTTGTTTACAAGAACATCAGACGTCTGAATGATAAATGTGAAGGACAGAGACTGAGTGAGGACATACAGAGGAGACAATGAGCAGCTTGTCCAGCATGATTTCTGCCTTCTAAGATGATCAATGAGTGTGATTTCTGATTCTGTTTATTGTTGATATCTGAAAAATCTAATAGAAATTCAGCCTTTTCAACATTGGTAGCATCTCTGAGAGCAAAAAAACAACAACAAACAAATCAGAGAGCAGGTCTCAAAACATTTGTGACTGTAAAAACCATCTGTGCTTATTAAAGTGAGAGCAGAAGGACAAATGAATGACACCTACTTTGTATGTCAGAGGGGAAAAAAGATCAAATTGAGATTTGAGCTTCACAGTCTTGTTATTGAAAAAATAATGAAGGAGTATTTTCTTTGAGCAGTGGAACAGATTGAATATGGAGGCACCGTGAGACATAATAGCTGTTTATGAAAGAGCTGCTGGTGTCAATATTATGTGCTGATTTTTAGAAGCCTTGCTTTAATAAGAATCTTCTGCAAAGTGAAAACAAGTTTGTGGAAACACTGAGTTAATCTGAAGCAATTGAATCAATCTATCTATCTATCTATCTATCTATCTATCTATCTATCTATCTATCTATCTATCTATCTATCTATCTATCTATCTATCTATCTATCTTCTTTCTGCAGCTCTGTTATGGTTTCATGAGTCTCTCATATTGAAGGGTCATTGGCCTCCAGATTGACCTTTGACCTTCTTATAAACTCCTTGTGGAGCTGAAGCTTCTTCAACAAACAGCTGAAGTGGTGCAGGCGCTCTTCTTTCTCCTGAACAGTCCAGCCTCACTTCATTTCCTCTGAGCTGCTCAGGCTGCTGTGCTGCAGGACTCTTCACACTAACAGCTACAGACACGTCTGCTGTGGCTCTGATTTGGCTGTTAAATGAAGCTGTTTGACTGTGGATTTAAACAGCCTGGACTTCCTCGAGGAGACCAAGTGAATCAGTGTGTTCGTGTTGAAGTGAAGAGGAGGTTCACCTCTTTGTCCTCTTTGAGCCGCTGCAGAGGTTTGTGGAGATGAAGACACTGAATGTTGTTGTGATGTTTGCACAGATTACAACACAAAGTGCTTCAGCAGAAAATACACAACAACAAAAGGAGCTTCTGAAAGCTTTCAGTGGAGCTTTTCCTGGCTGACGCTGCATGTTTCCACTGTTTTTTTTTTTTTTTCTTGCCTCTCTCCTGTCAGAGAGGTTGTGAATAATGCTCAGTGTTTAGCTCTTGAATCATGCTGTAGTACTCTACACTGAATCAAACTTTAATTAGACTCACACTGAGAACACAAACAACAACACCCACACTTGCTCTCTCTCTCTCTCACACACACATACACACACACACACACACACACACACACACACACACACACACACACACCTGCATCATGTTGTGGGTGCTGTGCCAGGCTCTGCTGTTGTGATGATCAGGGTCGTGCTGGCTGTGTTGTGGGTTTGGCCACAGTGTCAGGAGAGGCTTCAGGAGTGGATGTGATGCTCAGAGAGGTTCAGAGAGACGCAGCAGGCAGGAGGCCGGAGAGAAAACCACAACATCAGGAGCTGTTTTCTTTGCCCAGTAATCACACATGAGATGCATTTATTGATTTTTCCATCATTGCCTTCATCATTTCTTACAGCTAGAAGAGGAAAACTTTGTCAGGAATTAAACAAGAGAAAAGCAAGTTTTTGTCTTTTTTTTTTTTTGTAACTGAGGGAAACAAACTGGATCCTCAATGAGAAATAATTGAGGTGTTCATCCAAAACAAATGACAAATACATGGTTGAAAAATCCTTTGTTTTTCAGCCATGTTGGTTAATTGTTGTACATGATGTGAATACAGTCAGCAGAGCAGTAATTTGGTAAAAAGCCAGTTTGCCTTTTACTGAGAATTCTGACGCTGGCTGGAGAAAACATCACCTCGATTACTGTGTGAGGCCTTTAAACCACAGAACTGAGCAGAACAACAAACATCAGAGTCGATCTTACTCCATCTTTTGTGATGTCATCAAGCTCGGACGTGTCACTGCAGGTCGTCTCATGTTGCTCTCCAGTAGAAATGATCCTCAGTGTCCTCAGTGTGTCTTTCTCTCCTGTTTGTCCAACATGTTGCTGCTGAATCTGTGACTGAACATCTTGTTATAGATCAGTGTTGTTGACACTGATTCAGGTTTTGTGTTTCCAGGTATTCTCCTTTATTTGTTCGCTGTTTGGCAAGATTCTGTTTCATGAGCCACTGCCAAGGTTACACACACACACACACACACACACACACACACACACACACACACACACAGCTACGTTGCCAGATGTTACCCAGCTGGCTGGCAGAAAGATTCCCACCACTGAAGCAGCTGACTGGCATTAACAGCCTGTAGCCACGGCCAAGGACAAGGAGCAGCCTGTCACAGCAGAGAGGACAGGATGGGACCAGTGAGGGAGCAAAGAGCCATAATCTGTCCCAAAGCTCAGATCCAAGATCAAAAGAAACAAACAGCAAATCTAATGGAGTCACATGTCAGCAGGTTTGTTGGCCTTGTGTCTCTTTTGGTCCACTGATGATTCCTCACTCTGCACTCAGACACATACAGGAACATGTTTATCAAAGCTGATGTTTGTCTGTAGGAACACATTTATCTCTGCATCAGCACATCAAGCAGTGTTCATTTTCATCCACAAGTGTAGGTCTCAGAGTAGGTTCAGTCGTTCCCTCTTCAGCCTTTCAGGCAGTAATTCTGGCAAATAGACTGATTCAGCGGCTCCACTCTGAATAATTTCATGCTGCGTTTCTGTTTGGAAACAAACATCAAGGGAAAAGAGGTAGATAGACAAAGAGCAGCAGATACTCTGGGTGTGATTGGCTGCTGGAAACTGGCCGTAGAAAGAAAAGTGTGATCCACTCAGATAACAGCTCCACAGCCCACTCCACTCATTAACATGGTGATAGCTGTGAAGGGAAATGTGCATGTGGAGATCAATGAGGATTTGATCCAGTTCAACAGTTTCCCTCCTGACGTGATTATTATCATTATTCAATCTCCTTTGAATAATGATCATCATCTTTAGTAAATCAGACATCAGATCACAGCGTGAGATTTCTCACATTATCAACAAGAAAAGAGAAAACAGCAGAAGATTTGACACAACTCGTCATGACAACATTTCTACACACTGAAGAGAAATAAGAGTTTATCCAGATCCCATCAGGATCTGCACTCTGGACTCCTTGAAGCTTCAACTTTCTCTCAAATCAGAGGATCTGGCAGCTGTGAGGATTTGCTGTTTGCTGCACTAAAGCAAAAGACTAACAGCCTCAGCGTTTTTCAGTCCAGAGGCAGATACAAACGCAACATTTCCCTTTTCAGATCCTCATCAGGTTCACCACAGTGTTCGTCACACAAACTCTGTTCTCTCTCAAACCTTCTGAAAGAAGCTGAACCTTCCTTATCGCCCAGAGCAGACAAGAAAAACAGTAGGAGGAAGAAAAGAGCTGAATGAATGAAAGAGCAACAACAAGAAACAGTCAAACTGAAAATTGATTTGAACAGAAAATGGAGAAAATGCTCGACATGCACAAACAATGTGGTGGAAATGTGGTTTATACTTGATAAAAGAAAACATGAAGAGAAGAGAGGATGGGTGGAGGGAGAAAAATCAAGTGAGATAAAACTGACAGAGAGGAAAAACAAAAGAAAAGAGAACAAGAAGGCAGAAAGGAAAGAAATAAAGAAAGAAGATGAGAGAGAAAGAGTGTGAAATGTTGATTCATGCAAGTCAGAACAGGCAATATTTCCATTTTTCTTCTGTCACGACAATTCATCTGTCACCTTCTGCAGCAAAACCAGATTTTCACAAGAACTGTTCAAAGTTCAGGTGCAGTTAACCTTTTTCAGCTCCTTTAAATTCAAATAATGTGCACACAGAATAAAACCTGCTGCCAGTTTCCCTGTCAGCTCGATATAGTGATTATCAGTGAGCCCAGAAATGGACCTGAGCAGCTCTGCAGCAAAGAAAAGGTCCCCTGAGTGTCTATAGAGGAGAATTAGTCAAATGTGTGTTTGATTTGACTTGGGGGTCCAGGTTTCCTCTGCGGAAACTCTGATATTTGTCACTTTACTGTGAGCTTTAATGTGTGTGTCTGCAGGAAGTGATGAGGCCACATCTTAAATCCCAAATATCAATATGAGATTAGAATAATCCTGACTCTGCTTAATACAGGCCCGTACAAACAGCATCTTTCCTCTATTATTTAGTATTAATTAGGGATAAATTCATTGTCAGTGCACACATTAGTGTTTCATTAAGTGAAGTCAGTCTTGTGCAAACTCTTCATTCAGGCTCTGTTTCATCTCTCTAATGCTGCCACCCCAGGGCTCTGTTGGATTACATGTATTTACAGCTGCTCACTGAGCTTTTACACTTCAGTTCCACCAAGATCAGCAGGGCCTCTGGACTTGATCACAAATCCAATATTTACACACACCGACTGGGAAACTTCCTGCATATTCATACAGTCGTATGGTAGCAGTGGTTCACACAGAAACTCCAGTGTGGATGTTCCTGAGAGGAGAGAGTGTGGATTATGTGTCAGGTTATTGTCCTTTTGCTTCAGGTCTGTCCTGATGCTGAACTTTAGCAGAGTCATCTGAATGTGCTGAAAGCAAGTGTCTCACAGGCTCTCTGGCTGCAATGCCTTTCAGGATTTCCCATGTGTTCAGGTTAGGCTGTGGAGCACCAGTTCTCAGATCAGTTCATCGGCTTCTATCAGACTTTAGTATTGACTCCACGGCTCTGCTTCTTGATCTTAAAGCACTAAACGCTCTCGCTCCACAACACCTCTCAGACCTGCTCAGGGCTTATGAGCCGAACAGGTCTCTCAGGCCGTCTCACACAGGCCTGTTTCAAGGATTAAATGAAGTCTGAGGAAGCTTCTTTTCCGTTTAATGCTCCAGTCTGTGCAGTTTGCCACATGACCTCCGAAGTGCTCCAGTGTGGAGCTCATTTAATAGAAAGCTTAAAATGCTTCTTCTGTGTGTTTTTATGTTTGTGTGCTTTGAGAAATATGATATATTTGTGTGTTTGTGTGGACGAGTTGAGGATTGATGAATCCTGAATGCCAGCAAAGTTTAATCATTTCCTCTTCCTCCTCTTCCCTCATGTAAAGGGGGCTCTTGTCCAGACAGCCATGTTGAGCATCATCATCATCATCATCATCATCATCACAGTGATGATGCACAGCAGACAGATGATGGCCGCCACTGGACTTGTTCATGCATCGAGACGTTATTTCCACCTCTCTGCTGTGGGCTCCACAGCACTGCTGGCCACCTGTGTGCTTCACTGGATGCAGCTCACTTCCTGTCTTGTGAGCTGTGTGTATCAAATGAACACTGATCAGGCTGCTGATGTGAACCACAGGCTGCACATTCAATAATTACATGTTTTCCATAAAGGCTGTAGAGTCAAAGTTGATCAGAGTATATTACAGAGGATGTTTAAAAGTTTGGTTTTAATGAGTCCCATCTCACCCTCTTCCAGGTCAGTAGGAGAGTCCTTTCACCTTCACTGTCTTGATGATCTCATAGCTGCCAGTAACAGCCTCCATGATTGAATAGAAAATCAGTTTCTTCATGGTTCAGTCATCACAGCAGACGTTCTTCTGTCAAAGCAGGAAAAGCACAGGTGTCACTAGTTTAGTTGATGATGGCTCAGTTCTACTGAGTGTCAGTCTGCACTACAGCAGGGCCCAGGACCTGACTCACCTGGATGAGATGCACTCGTTAGTGACGTCATTAATCACAGCTGTGCTTTTCCTGCTGTGATGGTAAAAAGAGCTGCAAGGGTCCATTTCATCACTCTGTGAGTCGAGTTCACTTTGAACTATTGACTGACATCTTGTTGTTGATTCTTTGTTGTTTGGATTAGCTTGTTAGCTTCCTCAGCTCCCCTTCCAGCAGAAGCCAGCAGATACCTGTGTTAGCCTTGTTACCACCTGAGTGTTGGCCTTGTGTTGGAGCTGACAGGTGAGGCTTTGTGTTATCAGACAGCAGTAGATACTGGATGGTCATTATTTTATACAGAAACCCTCAGGCTGAAACACTGGAGAGATATGTGGGGTTATTCAGAGCCAGTGGCAAAAAGTCAGACCAATTTTATTTCCATCAGCTGGTATTACACATCACAATTTGCCTGCAGGGGGCATTAAAATCTGTGCAGCATCAGACACCCTGTATCCATAGACCCTTGATTCAGAGAAACAGTTGTCAAAAAAGCTGCAGGGAGTGGACAGAGTGAGAGAGTGCAAAGACAACAGTGAACAGAGGGACACAGAGACAGACAGAGACAAGAAGAGTCACTGAGTGAACAGCTTGAATTGTTGTTATTTTGGGATTTGGTTCTGAAGGGAGTCATGTGGTCTGTGCTGTCAGTGAATGTTCCTGAAGGCCTGTTTTCACATTTTGACTGCTCAGATCAACAAACACAGGTGTCACTAATGACACTAACGACTGTCCTGCTCCACTGACATGCAGCCATCGTTAATGTTATTAATTCCACCTGCTGTCTTCCTGTCCCGTTTCAGAGGTTCCTGCAGAGGCAGCTGAGACATGCAGCTCTGTTTAGCAGAAAATATTGGACCCGTTTACACACAGCCTTCACTTTCAAACATGGCTTCATTGGCTGAGCCTCTCATCCCGTCAGCTCAGCTCACTGCAGTCTGCATGCTGACGCTCAGCCATGACGAGCTGATTCAGCCTGACAGGGTTTCCCCTGTACAGTGGCAGCAGTAACACCAGACCTCAATCACTTCTCTTCACTGCCTCACATGACTGTACAGCTGGACTATATAACAGCATGCTGACTGTCATGTCTCACAGACGATCCAGCAGCAAAGACACAGTCTAGGATTTTAACTCAGAAAACTGAAACGACCAAAGTTTGAAGTTCACTCTGATAAAATTTGTTCCACCATGTTTTGTCAGGACAGCAGCAACTGACAACAAAGGATCAACACTGTATTTACAGTACACACACACACACACACACACACACACACACACACACACACACCAATCCTGATCCAACTTCTGCTGTTCCTGTAACATCTGTGACTGTGCCAACAACAGCAGCCTCCTCCACATTTCAGCACTTGATGTTCCACTGAGACACCAGATGGACACAGTTTGATTTGTCACAGAGGTGTTCAGAGGAGACAATTTCATGCTTTAGCTGACTCTGTGTGTGTGTGTGTGTGTGTGTGTGTGTGTGTGTGTGTGTGTGTGTGTGTGTGTGTGTGTGTGTCACTATTGTTGTCATGGTGCAAAGTGCTAAAATTTGTGCTGCAGCAAAATAAGAAAACTAAAAGCTTGAAAATATTTCATGTCCAAATCTTTCCAAGTCTCTGATGGGGTTTGATCGTCGTCTCTCCTCTTTCACGATCTTATAACGTGTTTGAGTCGACTTCCATCACAGCAGTGTTCCAGTAATTGTTCTTCAGAGTTGCACAGAGGCTGAACTGGACTGCATGTGTTTGTCAGAGCGAGGTGAAGAGGCCTTCTGAGGAGTGTTTGTCTGCTGGCTGCTGCTAGAAATGACTGTCAAGTGTTTTTGTTCCTGTCAGTCGATAATCAATAAGATAACATTCACTCAAACCTCCAAATGGAACTTTTTCAAGGACGCACATTCAAGAGGACCAGAGCTTCAGCTTGTTCAGTTCAGAGAGGTTTGAAGAGTCACACTCAGATTGTTGAGTCTCTTCTTCATCTGTTCTCACTGTTTGTCATCATGTGACTGTTCAAAGCTCCAGCTTCAGTAAATAGATCTCTGAGCTCCAACACTTTCTGATGAAGAGTCAGTGACAAGCAGCTGAGGAACCTTAACTTTAAGACAAGGTGAACAATGAGTCCACCTGCAGCTCCTGCACATGTCTGTGTGTCTGTCTGTCCCTGTTCATGACAGACAGACAGCAGCTATCTGTATGGACTGTTTCCAGTCCAGCTACCTTCACTGGAGCAGAGCTGTTTGTCTCCTGTGTGTCTCACACCTGTCTGATCCTGTTAGATCACAACACGTCTGCTGAGCTCATCAACACTGTGGTCCAGCAGGTGGTGAGCTGATGAGAAATGAGATGAGCTTTTCCTTCTATCAGGAGAACTTACAGAGTGAGTGTTGTGTGTGATCACACTGAGCTGCTTCATGTTTGGACTGATTTCCTTCTAAATAACAAATCAGTTCTTTGTAAATGTAGACCAGAACCCTGCAATCCTCGGTCTGAATGAAGACCACGTCCTCACATGATGTGAACTCTGTGACTCTGTGAAGTCAGTGTTTGTCCTCTTGGTAAACCAGAGGGATGATGTGTGTCCCCTCAGGGTCCAGTCCTTGGTCCTGTCCTCTCATATCGTTCCATGTTCTCTGTAACTGCTCCAAAGTTGGACAGCTGTCCTCCCTCTCAGCCTGTCTTCTGACCTCCATCTTCTGTCCCTGAAACCAGGACAAACCTTCAAGTCTCCTTCAGTCGTGTCTTTGTCGCTGTCCTGCTGTCTTCTTTGACTGATTACAGAGCTTTAAATAGGATCCATCACAGCAGTTTGTTCCTTTTTTACTGAAAACATTCAGAAGTGTCATTATTACATTTATTTAATGCCTCCAGGTGTGAAGATCATCGTGTGAAAGATCATTTGATCATTTTTCCTCATCTGGAATTCACTTCATTCATCATGTCTTAACATTTTCTTTTATTTCAGTTTTTCCTAAAGGCTGTGTGCAGATCGGATTTCATGATTTGGTTCCTTGTTTTCATTGATGCATTTTTGGAAAACAGTATTTTGTCACCTTTATGTCGACCTCCTCCACCTCCACTTATTTATTCTTTTCTTCCACCACCTGCTCCTTAGTTCACTCTTCCTCTGCCCTCACTGATCAGTATGATTGACGTTTCATTCAATTAAGAAATTAAAAAAGTTCATCCTCTTTAATTTTCAGTTCATTCATTTTCTGTTGTGACTTTCATTTGCAGTCATCAGAATCACACGTTCATTTCATCTTTTTCCTGTGATCTAGAAGAAACGATGGAAGAGCTGAGTTTAGTCTTTAGCTTTGCTGGTTCAACAACAAAAACATCAAAACGATCGTTACATGAACTCTGATGAATCACCATTGATGATGTTTGTTCCTCTGTGCTGCTGCAGCTGTGTCTTATTGTGTCCTATTGCAGGTCTGAGATCAGTTCATCAGAGCTGAATGGAAACTCATCATTTGTCAGTGAGTGGTGTTCAGAACAAGATGCTGTCATCTGTTTCAATAGTACAATAACTTATAATAGCTTCAGTTCCACAAGCTAGAAAACACCCAATCCATTGACTGCAGAGCTGAGAGGACAGAGGAGGACAAAGAGAGGAGGAGGAGGAGGAGGAGGAGGAGGAGGAGGAGACGCTCTGTCAGTCTGGGTTTTGTCTTCTATTGACTGTGTTTGAACTGGATTCAGCTCAGACTGAACTGGTCGTGTTATAAATCACTTGAGAGTCGACCTCAGTGTTTGAAGGAGGACGTGTGGGGAAGGACAGGACAGAGTTTGATTGGTTGGACATTTGCTTGATTGTTCATTTGAGGACATTTTGGACAAAAGAGTGAGTTCAGAGGAGCAGTGAGTTAGATCACCTGGATGGACAACAGGACATCATAGAGACATGAACACACTGCTGGGTTTGCAGCAGGACGACGGACACACTGAGACAGAGACATCAGGACATCAGACATCAAATGTTCTCAGTTTGTAAAGACGTATTTTCATGATGTCATTCAAACTTTAGTTAGTTATTTAGTTGGAGTTATTGCAAGGACTTAGTAAGTCAAAGAGCTTTTTTCAGGTGAATTATCAAGCTGGTCCAAAGAGTTTCTGAGTCGTCCAATCCTGATAATTGGAGTAAAAAGAAGAACCGCCTTCACTTTCACAGTTTTTGTGCAGACGACCACCTCCTGTACTGTAAAGGAAACCTCATCATTCACTGACTGAACACTCAAGACGAGTATCAGGGAGTTTGAACTAATCATGCTCACTCACTGATTTGAAGTTTCTCCTCTTCATCGCTCTCTCTCAGCTCTTACTCGCCGTCCTCACAAGTTTCAAGAGATTTTCTTTGTCAGCGCTGAGTCACCAGTGAGATTTGTTAAAATCTGCTTTTTTCTCTGTGTCCTCCCACTCTCTCTTCCTCTCTTTAGTCACTGACTTTCATTTTCTGTGGGAAGTACTCGGCTCCTCTCTCGAGGAAGTAATCTTCTCTATTTTCCACCTCCACAATTCACTCTTGTTCTTCTTCATGGACTTTATTGGGAATAGAGCTGCTCTGTTTTCAGCAGCTGGATTGGCTGGACTGAAGTAAACTGACCACCTTTGTCCTTTCATCCACATTCAATACGACTCTCAGACTTTTGATCAGACTCATGTGTTATGACCTTCTAGCTATTTGTAAAAGACGACTCCACAGTCCTCATTCACACTCACAGTCCTTATTTTGAATGTTACAGGAAACCTCTCTGAGGTCTGGATCATTATTAGTCAGTGTTGGACAAGGACACCTGCTGGACCAGAGACAGCCATTTAAGTTTGAAACAAACACATTTTTCCTGCCAGTTTACGCAGTTTGCTTCAGTTTAGCTTTGCCAAATAAACAGTGAACAACAGCTGAAGCTGTAATGTCATGTTTACCGACAGGCCACAGGAAAGCTTGATGTATCAAACCTGGCCAGCAGCCTGTGATGCAGCACACAGAGGATAAACTGCTCTGCTGGTCAGCTCTGTTGGTTTGTGGCAGTCAGTGACATTAATGACAATGATGTGAAGCAGTTAGTTCAGTTCAGTGTGAGAACAATTAGCCTGTAATTAGCATGAATCAAATCTGTGTTTTCTGCTGCTATAAGACACAGATGATCACCAGCGCCTCCTTTAGCTCCTTCTCTGCTGCCTTAATGTGCTGAGAACGAGTCTTAAACTGCTGCTCTTAACACTGTAACACCTTTACAATAATGTGCTGCTCCACCACCCCTTCTCCACCTCTGCTATTGTACTGAATGTATGATTTAGATGCAGCACGTTTATAGTTTGTTTCTGAGTTAAATCTGTGCTTCTGTTCTGGACTTTTGCAGCTTCTTCTTCCAGCCTCCTTGTATGTGGGACTGTGATTAGTTTAATCAGCAGCAGCTCATTTGTGTCATTTCAACCTGCAGTCTGCAGTGTCGGCTTTATTGTTCATTGTTAATGTGTCGCTAACAGAAGACAAAGATTAGAACAAAGCCTGCAGACAAAGTCCTCATTTCACAATGAAACGATCAATTATCTGCTCATCTTTCTTTCTTTGTTCATGTTTGCAGTGAAGCACGTGGATGCTACTGGAGCTACTGATGTTTCCACGGTTACATTTCTGCCACAAGTAGCCCACTGATGCTCTGACACATTTCTATGATTGCAGACCTGCAGAATGTTTTCTGTCTGCCTGAAAATGACTTTAGTCTGTAATGATTTCATGATGGAACTGCTGATATCATGGAAGAAAATACTCACTTCTGATTGGCTGCCAGGTGTGCATTAAAATGATGTGTCAGCACATTTCAAGCATCGTCATGAAAAATGTCAGAACACAAGTTCAATAAAACTGCTGGTTCCCATATATTTCTGTGTCTTCATCATAATATATATATTGCAGAGTTGCTGCCTGGTTTTGGTCGAGGTGATGGCAGCGTTTGACAGAATGAAATAAAGTGTAAAAGTTACACACCAAAAACACATTTCAACATGGTCGGCGATGTCGAGCGGATTTGGTCTGACAGGAGATGTGGAAGCGAACGAGCTAACAAGTCTGCAGAGACTCAAGCAGACGATCCTCAGGAGAACAGCTGAGGTCTCTGCTTTCCTGTTCAGCCAGTTCAGGAAACATGGCCGATCCAAAGATCCACACACGACATCCAGGTTTAATCAAGGATCACATGCATGTTGTCTGCAAACACACAGACTGAACACACTCACTGACACTCAGCAGAGAAACTCAGTGTCAGAGATTTCTTGTATTCTTTACCTTCAGCTTTCCAAAGGCAGCATCATTGAAGGCCAGTGGACTGGATTCAGTCCATCGTGAAGACATTTCTTCTGTTGTGTGCAGACAAAGTTCCTCTTAACTCAGGATGTCTGTCCTCCAACTTTTTGTTATTTTTTGTTCATTGTTATTCAACCTTATGGGTTCATGATAGAGACTTATTTGACTTTTTAACTTAAGTGAGAAGAACGTTCTGCTGAACAAGTCGACAGTACAGTGACATTGATTTTGTCTTTTCAATCAGTGACACATTTGTTTTTAATGCAACTCCATTTATTCCTGATTGCAGCTGTGAATTGATGATCCACCACCTCAGCGGATGTTTTTTCTTCATCTGTTGTTCTGGTTCAAGATGGCTGAACAGTGACACCAGCAGTCCCAACAACATCCCATTGTTGTCTTTTTAGCTGGCTGTCCATCATCTTCCTTCCTCCTCTCACTCATCTATGAATAGACACTGCAGCTGGCGGCTCTCTGCTCACAGCAAAGGAACTACAGTAATGAGAGGCAGTGAAGTGGAAAGAGAATCTCCTTAATTCCTGCTTTTCTATTAACTCTTCATTAATTTTCCTTTTGTCTTGCTTCTTTTCTCCCTGTCTGAGTGTTTAAGACGACTTCTGTTAGTAATGAGACCAACACACTTTAAACTGGATCTGAACCAGAAAGTGATGCTCTGCTCTTCAGACATTTGGCTCTCTGTCAGAGGCAAACTGTTATCAAACCAAAGTCTTTAGGGGATCTTTCAGACGTTTGCGTGCCAGCTGAGAGCTGCAGCGTTGCAGCAGAGAGCTCCGGTATAATCAGAGAAAAACAGTCATAAATCAAGGCTCTCTGCAGAGCCACAGGTAATCAGCTGGGGTCTGCTGTGATGGAAACCACTGGGATGGAGTCACTAGAAATAGACAGAGGAGCTCTTTATTCAGGACAGAGACCAACAGCAGAGGAAACTAGAGCTCCAAGAGTCATTAGCATCAGAGTACAAGTACCACAGAGTATCTGCAGCTTTACTGTAAATGATCCACTTCTGGAGGTCACAGCTCAGAGTGCAGAGAGTGCTGTGTAATGTGGTGTCACATTTAGAAGTTCGATCAATGCAGATCTGTTCTCAGCTGAATCCTGATACTTGATGGATGGAAAGTCAAGCAGTGAACTTTCACTTTCAGACTTGTTCCATCTTACAGTAACTGGTCAGAGTCGGCTGCTGTGAAGGAACCAACAACTGGTCAGTGAAAAGTTATCTGACAGCTGTATTTGTGCATTTTGGTCGATATTCATGGAGCTCAAAGGATGAATCAGAGTGACTAATGTACTCATTTGGCTTTGTTCACACGTGCAGTGTGAAGTGTGTGTGAGAACATTATGGTCTGGTGCAGCTCCTCTCTGGCAGGTGAAAAGAAGCAGCTGGAACAGATCATGTGGACTGAAGAAGAAATAGATTTGTCTCCAGTATCCCAGAGCCAACAGTGGAGTTTAGCTGTGAACAGACTGCAGTGCAGAGAACTGGACATTACAAAGTAAACAGAGAAAACAGAAAAAGTGAACAAACTTTGTTTAGAAAGCAAACAGGAAGAAGTGGAGCAGAAATATGTGGGAACACAGATCACTGCTGATGCACTGAGCAACAGTGTCTCCATCAATTTGAAGTGATACTGAAGAAAAGGTTTTCTCTGACAGTGATAGTTGTTCATTGATGCAGTGAGGACAGCAGTCTTCTCTGCAGAGCTCTGTCTCCACAGTGAACCAAGCTCTGTGCTCTGCTGCTGCTCTGTCTCTGTCCATGGTGCTGACTGGGAGGATGGATCAGCTCACTGGTCTCTAGTTTGATGCTGCTGTTTAAAGAGGATCTGAACACCCCCTGAAAATCTTGTCTTTGCTGACCTCTGTGGGGCTTTTTTCCTGTCTTTGTTCAAGAGTGAAGTCTTTCATTTTGAGAGTGTGACTTATTGATTTCAGGTTCAGATTTTGTCAAACCCTGCCCTCACTATCACTTCTCTCCTGCTTCTGCTTAAACTGTATGATTGCACTCAGTTGCTTGTACAGATTTCTTGCGGTTCAGCTTCAGCCTGTTTCTGTGCACAAATCTAAGCAGGAGGAAGGGCTCTTTAAGTGTGAGGGCAGCGTTTTACAAAATCTGAATGTGAAATCAATAAGCCATGCTCTCAAATTGAAAGACCTTGCTCTTGAATAAAGATATGAAAAAAGTCCTGCAGACCTCCTTACAGAAGATGGATGGAAGCTCTTTGTCCAGAAGCCCCTGGCAGCCCCTCCAGGACGCCTGTGAGGAGTTGTAGTGAGATGAAATGGAGCAGAGCGGAGGGAGAGTTTTGTTTCTGGACTCTTCATCAAGAGTCTCCAGGGAAGAAGAATCACAGCGGAGAGTTTCTGGTGGGAGATGATGTCATCTCTCCTCCTCACAGTGCAGCAGCACGTTCACCAACGTTAGCTGGAGGCTTTCACACTGACACCCAAAGCTTTGCTGGAGGACAGAAACACTGTGGGCTGGAAATGAATTATGAATCAAGACACTTAGAGGTCAGCGGCTTTGAACTCAGGCCTCCGTATGATAATACATGAGTGGACGGCACGCTGTAAAATGAATCAGGATTTTCTGTCTAATGAGGGAATGAAGTGAGGAGGACGTGTTTTCACCTTCAGTGGTTCTGTCTGTGATTGCAGAACTGTAAAAGCTGCAGAGACTGTCTGACTGTACAGACTGAAACAAACTGCTGCATTTGCCTCCTTTCTTGCATCATGTGATGTTAATGTCTCCTTCCAACATTGGTAAGATTTTAGTATTTTGCAAATAAATTAATGACACGAGCTAATGTGAAATAATTTTCGACCATCTGCCCACAAACAGTGACTCATTCCAAACAGTCGTCTGCTGGAAGCTTTGCATATTCATGCAGTTTGTTGCATGGAGCCATCATTCAAACAGATCCTGTTTTCTTTCTGCCCGCTTTTCAGTCTGAATCTAAATGATGTGTGATGAGTTCACAGTGTGTATATAATTCACACAGTGGGCTGTGAGATGGTCTGTGATTACAGTGTGTTCACTGATGTGACTCACACTGAAGACTGGTTCATGATTCTGTTACTCGACTTTGAAGAACCTGGAAAATGTAAAGATAACTATTAATCACACACACACACACAGATCATGTGTTCATGAATCATGTATGACAGCATGCAGTGTGTCTGCAGAAATCATTTACATTCATCCACCAGACTGATGACTCCAACGTGAAACCAACTTCTCTCTGAGAACCAATGGACTCACTTCACTGACTGTGACAGTAAACTATATTTTTCATCAGATTGTTTTGGTGGGACTCAATCTAACCTTTGCTTTGTTTCTCTTGTTGCTGGCATATTAGAATGAAAACAGTTTTCTTCTCCTCTGTGCCTGAAATACAAATGAACAGTGTGAAGCAGGTGAGGATGTAAATAAACCCTCCAAACGCAGTCACCTGTCCCATAAGGTCTCGTTTGTGGAAGCTAAACACAGATGGAAACTAAAAGGAAACAAAACTGACAACACAAATGCAAAAAATACAAAAATAACAGAAAATGTGGCTCCAAGCAGCTTGTTCCTTCTGTGTGAGGGCAAAGATCCAAAAACAAGTCAAGTCCACTTCATGTCGTGACATTACAGAAAACACCTGGTGGACAAACTTTCTTATTAGTAGAATTAAATCATCAGTTTGTCTCCCTGAGGATCAGCTGCTTTCATATTAACATGTGAGGATATTTCTGACCGTGATCATGACTAAAGCTTTAATGTCGCCACATTTGGATCAAATCTGACCATCAGGTCTTAGTCGAAGTATATTTCTGTAACATGAGTTTGGTCTTCTGCAGATGCTCTCACTGCAGCTGGAGTTCAATAGAAAAACTAAAGCTCCAGCTTGTGTGGCTCCGTGAGAACTGGGATAAATCTGCTGTGAGGATTTCTTTGGGGTAAAACGCCACACGTGTCTGCACACAGATAACTGGATCTCTGCAGAGACCAACTAGACTCTCTTCACTTTGAGCTCTAACAGATATTGGTCCATACGGGACCAAACAGCTCCTACAGAAACACTAAAAGGACCTTTTTGTGTTTTAATTACATGTCAGAGTAGAAACTGTGGCACTAATATTATCCACACACAGAGGACTGCCACTCTCACACGCTCTCCTCTGTGGATGAGCGTCGGTAGGGGTCGCTATTGTCCGTGTGAAAGCAGCAGATGGAGCAGCGACAGAGTCTCCAGCTCTTGTGTTGAGCAGCATCGTTCAGACTGGGATTTCTTCCTCCGCTCGGCTTCGTTTGCAGCGCTTTCTCTTCTGGAAATTAACCGCTGGAGACGGAGCTTCGTCGGGAAGAGCGCGGAGCTTTTGCACCTGGTTAAAGGACACCATGCTTTCCTTCTGGATACACACCGTGTGGATCCCCGGCGTCGCTTTCCTCTTTGGATTTCAAGGCAAGGGATCGTTTCATTCTTTTCATTTCATGCCCTGACGTTTTCCACTAGGAAACACCGGAGTTGAGAGGGAATTGACAGCTACCGTGGATGTTTATTGTGCTTCTGTCCGTCTGCTGCTGACTGGAGTTCTGAAGGTATGTGAAGTGACTTCCCTTCCTGAAAACAGCTGACGTGACAGAGAGAGCTCCTCATGGAGGAGCCTGACACTTTACAGTCGAGCTCTGTTCGCTCTCAATCAAGTTAGTGATGAGTGGAGCTGAGCTGATCTGACATCAGTCTTCATGTCCAGCAGCAGTGTGTGACACAGAGAAGAGAGCAGCCTCAGAGGCTGATGGTCCAGCTGCCAGCTTCAGTAGAGTCTCCTCTCAGCAGAGGAGCAGAGGAGAGCACCAACATGTGGAGGCTGTTCCACTGTCAGCTCCACTCACACACTTCATTCATTCCTCTCTGATGTGTGTGTGTGTGTGTGTGTGTGTGTGTGTGTGCAGTTCAGAGGCTGGTGTGACAGAACAAAAGTCAGTCAGCTTGTGTAAATTGTCAGATTAGTTCATTTCTGTCTCAGTTTTGGTTCTCAGCCTGCTTGAAATACCTTCATGTCTTCACACACATCTCTTCTCTTTGACTCATGATGTCTGCAGCGTAGATTGGATCAGTCAGTCTTCCTCTGGTGCTGCTCCTGTGCTGCAAAGTCTCTTATTAGTGAGGAGTGTGTGTGAGGTGGATGAGACAGAGTGTGTGTGATACACTTGAGTGAAGGGAGGAGGAGGAAACAGTGTGTGGTGTGAAACAGGAGGAAGAGGCAACAGGATGAAGAGGAGAAAGGGTGGATGGAGGATGAGGAAGATTTAGTTTTCTCGTCTTCTCTCTCGTCTGCTTTTGTCATTAAATGTCAGCGATGATTCCTTCCAGACTGGAAGTCCAGCGGCTCTGAAATGAATTGTGAACGTTTGGTAAAGTGATCGATCGGCTGCTCAGTTTGACTTCATGAGGAAATCAGTTTGGGTGAGAAAACACTATCAGGTCTTCAGGGTCAGTGTTTGAACCAGCAGAGAGCAGTTCGTCAGTTCAGGAGTTAAAGCGTTTCTGTGCTCAGTGGAAATGAAAACACTGATGTTTCAAACCAACATAAAGACCTTCACCTCTCACTGATGTTCCTTTAAATGATAGAAATCACTGGATTAACATCACAATCATTTGGTTCATGAGTTTTGTGTTTGTGTGTTCATCAAAGTTCAAATTCAGAACAGGAAGCAAGTCTCTGTGTTGAGGTTATTTTCATGTCCAATGAGCCCTGAAGTGCTTTTCCAGCCTGTCATGTCTTTAAATGTGGAACACTCAGCGGCTGTAGGCCTGAAAAGTGTCTGTAAAAGGTTTTCTTCTTCACATCCAACAGAAGCTGGACAGTGTGTTTGCAGCACACAGACACACAGCAGTCAGAGTGGACAGAGGGTTGATATGAAGGAGGAAATCACTGTTAGTTGATGAGTCAGAGACACCAGGACCAGGACAGACCTGAATTCCAGGTGCTGACTGGACTCACTCGGCTTCTCTTTGTGTGTTTTTTCTCTCTCAGTAGTAAATAATGTCCTTTTATGCTCATCTGCTGTGAAGAAGAGAGGGAACATAATAAGAGTTGAATCAAAGATCCATCGTTTACCCATAGACCCTGTTTGCTGCTGGCTTTTTAAAGTGTAACCAATGAGCAGGAGAGAGACGGAGGAGAAAATGCTGGAAGAAGTGAACATTACAGAAACAGTTTGTGATCATCAGTGAGATCAACATGTATTTGCACTGTGACAACGAGCAGCGACTGTCAGTGACATTCAGTCATGTTTGTCAGTTTCTTTCGTTCCACAGTGGATAAAAACATCCTCATCTTCCTCCCCGGCTGCAGGTTTAAACAGATCATTTGCTGTAAAAGTTGTGCTTCAGTGATTCTGACATCTTTTGGTGATTCAGTGTTGGTGGGTTGGGAGTCTCTGACCGTAGAAACATGCAACACATGGACGTCTTTTCTTTGGCAGCAGAGGACTTCATGGTGGATTCAGGGACGAGAAATTCATCGTGCATCAGAGCTGAAGAGTGTGCGCTCCTCTTCCTCTGACTCTGCTGGTGGTTTTTAGATAAACTGTTTGTCATGACTGAGTTTCAGGCTCTGCTGGTGTTTTCTTCTCTTTTACTGGCAGAAACAAAGTCCCCTCATTGACAGAGAAAAGTGAGCTCGTGAGGAGTTCTGGTTAGAAATGAAAGGTGGTTTGGTCTTGGCTTTGTTCATCAGGCCTGTTGTGATTTTGCTGAAATCAGACTTTATCTGATGGACTGAATTATTCTGAAAGTGGGAATCAGTCAGGAGATGTTCTCTGGGTGCCAAAACATTTAGTCTGGTGTTTCCTTTAATCTCCTCGGCCATCTTTGCTGTGAAGTTCCTCACCTCAGACTCTCTGGAAGATCCATAGTTGAATCTGGACACTTTTGTCCTTTTAATGAAACTTGTTTCCTTCTTAAGAGAAAGGGGGTTCGTCATCAGTGAGGTCTCTGTTTGTGTTGCTTCATGTTGTTTTAACTTCTTACAAAGACACTTTACTCTGTCCTGAAGCACCAATGGGATCTGAGAGTACATTTAGCCTTTGATGGCTGTAATTATGTGTGTGTTCTGAATGCCTCCAGGTGTGTGTGCAGCAGCGAGGATGAAGCACTTTTCTGCCAAACTGGATATTTTAGATGACTGGATGAATAGTAATAATAAGTATTATTACAGCAGCCTTATGGTCCAGGCTGCTGCATATTGGAGCTCTTTCAGAGGAAGAGATGGCAGCTGAAAGGCTCGTGCTGCTGAAGGTTTGTTAGGTTAAAGGATTTGTCAGCAGGGGTGAACAAAGCACAGGTGAAAGAACATGAGAGCTCTGTTCTTCATGACTGTGTATGGTCACATATCCACTGTGATCAAACCAAAGCTTGTGTGGATTTGGATATCGCTGTGTCTGCAGCTGGAGGATGCTCCCCCAGTCTGTCTGTGCCTCACTCCTCAGACGAGTTCGCATGTTTCCAGAGACAGAACATCACCTGACCTGAGCTGAACGATGTCGATACACAGTTGATCCTCTAATATTGAACGAGTGATGCTGTGAATTGACATTTCTTCCAAACAGAGGTCCAGTACTAAAAGGCTGGGGATGAATACATGTAGTTTTATATATGTAGTGTATGATGTTCCACAGGGATGGACTCAGGATTTTACTGATACCAGTATTGGTCCTGTGCTCTTATTGATCCTCCTCTGTGATGTTGTCAGTGAAAGAGGAGCCTTCAAACCATTCAGTCACAAATATGCAACTCTCTGATGACCTCAATATGTTTCATTTTTCTACACAACACGAGTCACATTTTAAGAAAATGGCCTTTAACACCTGCAGCAGTAAAGTGTTTGTTTTGGTTATAATGAAGCATCCCATAATAAGTGAGGCTGTGAATAGACGGAGGTGCAGTAAATGAATCCTGACACTATGCGTGCCAGTTGGACTGACAGCAGAAGGAGAGGCGTCCTCCCTTCAGCTGTGGTTGTTGTCAGGTGCTTCTAACAAATCCCTGCTGCCTGTGAACACAACAACAACACAACAACAACAACAACAACAACAACAACAACAACAACGACAAAAGAAGAAGTTCTCAGTCTTATTGGATAAGAGATAATTCATAAAATCACTAAATTTTAGGGAGCACACACGGAGGATCGTGAATTACTTTTGCCTCAAAAATCAATTCATTGTATTTGCTGACGTCTCGTCATCAGAGTGTCTTTGTCAGCAAACAGCAGAGTGCTGAAAGTGTTCGCTTTCTGTCACACTGAGCAAATAAATGACCAGATGTTTGTTTCTGTAGTTAAGAGCCAATAACAATCAGAGGTGAGAGTGTATTATGGGATTACAGGATTAAAGCCTTTTGCTTGGTTTAAGTGTTCACCCATTAAATACATCCACACATGTGCTTTCTATTAATCCTTCATTCAAACAGGTAATCCTGTTGAAGAAAACACCTCTGATACTGCGTCATGCTGCTGATCCACATTTCAGTGAATTTCCCAGAATGAAGATTCTGTCATTTCTCTGGCTGATCAGTGGATTCAGATGTTTACAAAAGAGAGCAGAGGACTGAAGCCAGCAGTATATTTCCAGTCTGTTGAGCTGTTATTGAATATGTGCCACTATAATAACTGGAGGCCTGTTCATTTCATGAAGTCCAGCCGCTGATGAAGGAAGTATCCACGTAAATTAGTCACATGATTGAGAACAAAGCTTTCAGCCGGACAGCCTGCACTCATTGCACCGATCAAACCAAATAGTCTCAATTCTGCCTTTTTGCCTCTGCAAACAAGCCAGATCTGGTTTTGTTTGGAGGACTCTGTCGTCCATATGGACCGGACAGACAGCTGAGTCTGGATCTCCAGTTCCACCTGCGTCTCCTCTGACAGGACGTCAGTCCTGTTTCAGTCACATCATGTAGAAATTGACGTGTTGGGACACACATGAATTTGACATGTAAACAGTGGTTTTCCATGTCCCCCCTGCAGTGTGGACACAGTCCTCCAGTGTTCAGCTCATAAATCCAGACTGAGGAGAGGAATGGTTGTGTTGACTCATTCAGTCTGTTTCTAGCTGGAAGTCAATGGGCTCTCTGACTGAAGGCAGTGGATAAACAGCTTTGTTACAGTCTGTGTGTGGGAGTCAAAGTGTGTGTGGAGGCCTGTGTTTCATGTTTTTACTCTCACTTTACTCTCTTGTTGTTCAGTGTCACACAAACTTTGAGTTTGTCTCCGTTTGTGTGTTGGTCCTCTGTGTGTGTGTTTCTTCTCTTTCACTGTGTGATGCCATTTCTTGACTCCTTGTGGTCTTTTCTGCCAGAACATTGACTTCAGCTTTGGATCTGTTCATTTTTCTGTCAGTGGAGGTGAACTGAGCGTCCTGCAGTCTGTCCGTCCTGGCTGGACTTTCACTGTTCATGTCCTCTGCTCGTCTCCTGGCAGTGGGATCAGACTAAGCTCTGGTAGATAAACTCCTGCAGGGTCATAGCAGCAGTGTGTGTTACACTCTGTCACTGTGTGTGTAATTCACCCCATATCTGCACCCTCACACTAATACACACTGATATCAAAAAGTCCCTGTGAGTCTTGTGTCTTGTTGGACAGTCGGTGAAACTCTTTGGTGGATTCTCGGCTGAACAGTGATGTGTTGCGTGTGGCTGCCACAGGACGGTCCTGTCACATGTGCAGGTGTTGCACTTGGAGGAAAATCCAGTTTATTTCATTGGTGGTTGCTGATCTGTTCTTGAACACAACAGAGAAAAGACTTTGTCTGTGTAACGCGCCTCACTGCATTTAGTTGACGGTACTTTGACACATTATCAGGATATTTTGTTCCTGAAGCCAAAAACCTTTGGAGCAGAATCCTGCCTCTGGTTCACAGTCATTTGTCTTTTCTTTCTTTTCTTCTTTCCTTTTTCTGAACCTCTTCAACCTCTCCTGACCTGCTGTTCTCTGCTCTCTGCACCACATCGAAACTCAGAGAAGAACACATCCATGATGTCCACCAGGGACAGTCTATCATCTTAAGTTGGACCAGATTTTACTTGCTGTCAGTTCAGTAATTCTCCCTGACTCATTGGCTGGAAGCTGTGTGTGGGTTTGTGAGCCGCTGATCTTCATCACTGCCTCTGAACACAACATCAGGTTTATTGTGTGATTCCTTTGGTTTGTACCAGACTGTGAAGCTCTGATTTGAAACCTCTTTACTTCAGAGTCACACAGCAGCTCAGCTGTGGTGGACAGCCTCATGTGATGCTGTCTCTACCCTCAGAGGGAGAGGGGGACGATGTCTTTGTCTCAGCCAGAGTCTGCAGGGCTTGTTGTCTTCTGCACTGGTTGGTTGGAGGGTTGAACATCCCACATATTCTTGAAGCAGAGCGATGAAATAATCAGGGATTAAGAGGGGATGGACAGAGTTAGACAGCAGACAGACGCTCTGTTGTCTTTTCCTCATGAAAAGCAGCAGCTGAAAAGCAACAGAGGAGCCTGAAGGCATCATCCAGCCTGTGCAGCCACACAGCCTCAGGGAGGATTTAGTGAAAACCGGGGAATGACCTCTTCTTCATTCACCTGTGTAGCTGTGTAGTGTCACAGTTTGAGGATGTTTTCTTCCTTTAAAATCTACACATTTTCCAGCCGTTTCATTTGAGTTTGTAGCAGCTCTATAATTGATGCTGTCATGAATAATTGCTGCTTTTCCCCTTCAGGCTTCATGGTTAGTCATTTGGTTGTGTTCATCATGATTATCAGTGTGTGTTTGCTTGACGTCTGCAGAAGTTCTAGCTGCTGAGCTGCTGTTGACAGTATTTATGAACGAATCAGCCTTTAACAATAATTACCACTGCTGGAGATTATTGCCTTTATCCCATTTTGTTTATTTCATGTCATCACTGGAAATGTGATGGAGTAACATTTCCAGTCAAGAGGTGAATCAGCGTCATGTCTGCCTCTTCTCTCTCCACCTGTAGATGAGCATTTTTGAGAGGTGAAACGTTGAATGAGCCTGATTCCTGCCAGGTGGACGTCACAGTCACCACAGGAGGCTCCTCATCACTGTGTGGAGTCGCTGTCAGTGATGTTTGCTCGTTCTAGTTTGCTGCTCAGAGCTTCATCTTCACAGAGAAGCTGTTTCTCCTTATATTATCGACTGAAAGATGAAACCCTGACATGACGAGAGAACGATCGCTGAGCAAACTGCAGTATTACATTTCCACAAACAGCCGTTTGCTGCGTTTATGGATTATTCCCTGTTTGCTGCATTTAATGGGATGTTTGTTGCTTGAGTTCCATCACCATGGTGATCCTTAATTTGTCCATCGTGAGGGCACAGTGTCATCATCAGTTAACAGACGCTGTCAGTGATGAGGTGCTTCATCAGGAGTTAGTTTTACCACACTACTGAGGTCAGTAACGTGTGTGATTTGACATGATGAGGTGAAGAAATGTGATGAATCTGATTTTCCATCATTCTGTCTCACTCATGAGGAGTTCCTCACCTCCTCACCTCTGTCCTCTCATGAGTCACAGCTGGAGTTTACGATGATGTCCTGAAATAGTGTTACTTCTATTCTCTGCCTGCAGACCATCAGATGTGTGAAAACAGACAGATTGTTGGTCAGAGGAAGCCAGAAGTATTATTTCACATCGTCTCCTGTGATGTGAAGGACTCGATAAGGAGACACAAAGCAGCAGTGAGAAGCTGTTATCAAGTGAAATGCAGCCATGAATCCAGCAGAGAAGAGGAACACTTGGCTGATTTTGCCTTCATGGTCTCATTTGTTGGAGTCTTATTTTCATCTCATGTGGTGTTCACATCTCTGTTCACAAGGACTCCTCTGAGAGGACAAACATGTCTCACTGTCTTTGAATGATCCAGTAAATTCAGACAGAGTCAAACATGCACAGCAGCGTGTGTTAAATGTCTTTTCATGCAGATCAACACATTGTTAAACTGTCCGCTTCATTTGTTCTTTGTGGAGGCGCCTTAAAGTCACAGTTCAGCTGAATGTAAAGTGCTCACAGTGAAAGTGTTTCATGGCTGACAAACAAATGACAGAAGGTGGATCTTTGTGGGAAACATGACATGAAGAGAAAGAACACACGAAACCTGAGAGTGAAATCTTCACAGTCTGCTCTCCTCTTTTTCTGTCTTTCAGGTAAGAGTGGCCAGTTTGACCCTGCACTGTGTGTGTGTGTGTGTGTGTGTGTGTGTGTGTGTGTGTGTGTGTGTGTGTGCAGTGATGAGGACTCCACCTCCTGACCTCCACACTGGACTTCAGCAGAGACAGTAAGACTCTACATTCAGAGTGTGTGTCAGTGTCAAAGCCTTGTTGAAGACTGTTTTGTGTGTTGAGTCAGATCACTGAGAACTGACCTCCATCATTTCCATCTCCAGTCCAGAGCTGAGTGACACCAATGTGTCACATGAAGCTCTGTCATCTCTCAGCTGTTGTCACAGTGCTTTGAGTTGCTGTGTGCTGGACTGATTTAATACACGCTCTGTTAAGAGGTAGAAGTTGGCGTCTTGCCTCAGCTTACGTTCCTGAATGTGCTGATGTGTGTAAAAATGATCAAATCCTAATTCCTGCTCTCCGCTCTTCAGCCAACACTTTACATTTCTATCTGTGACACAGCTGTTGCCTTTCCTGAGGTGATCACACACCATGGAGACACAAAGATGGAGCTTTAGAGAATCTCTCTCTCACTGTGTTTTTGATCTTTGCCTCTTTGGCTTTCCACCATCACATCAACCTCCTCATGCAGCTCAGTGACGAAGAGGCTTCAAAATTAGTTTGGGACTCCACTGACTGCTGTCTAATTAGACAGTGTTGGGAGGCTGCTGTGCAGTGATGGTTCTGGTTGTTGTGTTTGATGAAGAAACCTGGTTGGGTCAGAACTGCTGTCTCTGTCGTCTGTGAGGGAACAGCCAGTTCCTAAATGTGCTCTGAAGCGTCACATTCGCTCAAGATGCAGACAGTTGTGAGCAGCTGGACACCATGTGGATGCAACAACTTCACACTGGACGCTGAAATGTCTTGTTGTTCCTCTCCCAAATTATTTTCTTGATATTTATTCTAATGATCAGAACTGATGAGAGACAGGAAAACAACAAACAATGACTGCATCCATTCTTTGTGAACGATTTCCTGCTCCAAAAACCACTGGAGGCGCTAACAAAAGACAGCATTTCATTCATGGAACAAACTGTGACGGTAGCTTATCTGAAGCCAAATTGCTTTTGCCACTGGACAAACAAACATGGTGTCGGAGCAGTCTGCTCCATCTGCCCTCTTATTACTACACCTGTATGTTATTACCCAGTCTGGGCCTCATGTTTGTCTCGTTAATCTGAAGCAGTAGCAACATCTCAAACTCATGTATATTTAATGAAATGGCCGAGTGTTTAACACAGTCACAGATTCTCCACAGAGCAGTTGAGATTTACAGCAGTGGAACTAAATAACAAGATATTTTTGCTTCATTGATTTATCAGCTTTGTGTTTCCACCATCAGACATGACTGAGCCGATAATATTCTGATTCTTCGTCACATCGTGTCACTTGTGTTCCATTGATCCACTGCAGGTGGTCATAACTTGAGCTTCTCTTCTTTAATGAGACTCAGTGCTGCTGCAGCCATGTGAGCTGTTTTGTCATCAAATATTTGATGTTTTAACTGTGACTTTATTCTAACGCTGAAAATGATGAAGAAGAAAACCTTGTTGAAGATGAAGAAGATGATTCTTTGATCACTTTTATTTTTGCAGCGTTGCTCACATCAAACAGGGAGAGTGTGTGTGAAGAGGAGCACAGTAACACTCTCTCCCAGTCATTGTCGGATCAGATCAGTGTTCTGACTTTTTATGGCTTTCAGACATTAAATAAAGCAAATTAAAGGGAAATTAAGGTCCAACAAGCTGCTGTGTTCAACTATTAGAATGATTTCATCAACATAAACACAACGTCAAGATTACAATATCAGTTTATTCACATGTTCATCAGCACTGCCTTCTGTGTGTGTGTGTGTGTGTGTGTGTGCGTGCGTGCGTGCATGCGTGTGTGCGTGTGTGCATGCCTGTATTCGTGTGTGTGTGTGTGACATCTGCTCTACAGTTCAAGTGTTGCAGCACCTGCTGGAGGATTTTAATGGCATCCTGCCAGGCACACCGTGTGTGTGTGTGTGTGTGTGTGTGTGTGTGTGCGTGCGTGTGTGTGTGTGTGTGTGTGTGCTCCCATCAGCAGATACTTACAGTCCGTTCATGCCTCTGCTGATGTTTTTTGCAGATTTCTACCTGCTTCATTCTGTAGTTTGTGGTTGTGGTTTCTCTCCAGCTCACAGTCGTCCTCACATTCTGGTTTATTAGTAATTATATTGTGATGGCGTCCGTTGCTGTGTGCGTTATGTTGATGTCTTGTCTCAGTGATGTGTGTGTGCTGTGTTTTGTTGTATCCAGCTGTAGTGGAGAGTCATTGCCTCTGGCAGCATCTCTTCT
The DNA here is from genome assembly GCF_051107435.1 of Chaetodon auriga. Taxonomy (NCBI): domain Eukaryota; kingdom Metazoa; phylum Chordata; class Actinopteri; order Chaetodontiformes; family Chaetodontidae; genus Chaetodon; species Chaetodon auriga. Next base: position 20,811,779 of record NC_135080.1, read on the forward strand.
CTGCTGCTTGGATTCATTCAGAGAGATTCCCAGAGAGCAGAGCATCATCAGTCAGACACAACTGTGTCACCTTGTGTTCCTCTAGATGGTTCGGTCTCCTCTGACACGTTTCTCTGACTGTCATTTATTTACTTTCACACAAGGTGAACCTTCATTGATGACAAACGGTTGAACATTTCACTGAACAGCTCATTGTTCTGTCTGCATGTTGAACACTGAAATGACCAACAGAGACATTGTTTAGACTGACAGCATCATTAATGTGGCCTTCACTGAGTCAAGTTACAGTTTCACTCTCAGACTTGAACAGTGTTTTTTGAAGTCAGTGGGGTCAAACAGTGGAGATTATTGTGGGTTTGTTCTCTGAACCAAAGCACCACACTGATGACAGATTGTCAGCAGTGACACATTCATCACAGTTTGTCTAATGTGTTGTGAAAATCATCAGTGTAATATTAGAGCAAAGTCAATGATGGTCAAAGCAGCGATTTGCTAACATGATGCATCTCTGCTAACTGCAGTGATGTTGTTGTTTCACAGTAATGGATTCACTGTGTCACATCATGAACAGAACAACTCTTCAATATCAGCTGAATGACGACCATGTTTCTGCTGCTCGCTGTGACTGTGGGTCATTAGTCGGTCTGGTTCACGGGTCGTGAAACGTTCAGGTGCAGCTCAGTAGACTGATGTAGTCTCTTCTTGGACAGGCCGTGAGACGAGCTGTCAGTCCATAACCTGACTCTCATCAGTCCATATCTGCAGCCTCCGTGCTGTCGATCCTCTCACACACACACTTTGATCCATGAGGGGATTCAGCTGTCTAATACATAGTAAGCGAGTGACAGTTAGGAAATACAGTGTAATAATAATATTAGCAGTCAGTCCACAGTCTGACACTCACCTGTTCACTTCTGCACTCCAAACAATTACATCCATTACACACAGAGTCCAGTGAACACACACATACACCTGCAGCTTGCTGATACGCACACACATTTCTCATCACACCCCCTCACTCGGGCTTTAGCTGTGTGAGTACAGCAGCTAAATTAGCATAATAAATTGATCTCACACTCTTCATCCAGCCTGTACAGCCTCATAGCTCCAAAGCTCCAACCAACTCTTCATCTTTAATGTGTCCCCTGCTGTCAGCATTGTTCGCATGGCTGACCACTCTGAGCACAACATGAATCATGTTGGCATTGTTTTCAACCCTGAGGACATTAATAGCTACAGATGGTGACCCTAAACACCAGCAAGTAGCACTGAGAGTTGAAATCTTCCAGCGGCATTGTTTGGAAAAATAATTGTGTCATAAAATAATGTCCACATCATGTTTTGTTTAACGCTCTGATTGGCCTGCTGCCGGTGTTCAGTTGTAGCAGATGGTTAACACACAGTGGGTGGATGGAGGACTCTGGAGGTTCAGCTCAGCTCCTCCACCTCCATAAAGCCAACTAACCTTAAACTACAACCAAAGCACAGACAGACCTCTGATTTAAAGTCCTACTTTCCTCTCTTGCTAATGATATTGACTTGGATTTTATTATTCACAGAACTGAACTGCATCCCCTGCTCACATAAATAAATGTTATGTGGATTCGTTGGAAATCACAACACAGCAGAGATTTAGGGAGGTTCCATTTGCTGTTAGTGTATTAACAAGATTTTCATGTTAGTGAGGAAATCAACAGCTGGAACAAACACAGGATCAGCATCTGTGTTTAAGAGCAAACTGAACTGATCAGAGATCAGCTCTCTCCTTTGCTGAGCTTCATGCTCTTTTACAATAAAAACGTCACCTGACAAGCTCTTGTATAGCATCATAGTCTTCTCTGAACAGCTGACTTTCTTTGTTTTGGCTGCGAGATGAGACTGAAAACATTTACTGTCCAAAACACTCACAGTCCAACTCCAGGGGTAAACTGTCTGTTCACCCAGAATGAGCTGTAGGTTTGTTTTAATTATTAAATATGTGGAAAGATGTGCAGAAAACATGAGGGAAAAAATACATGATCTGGTGTTTAATATGAAGAAGAACTGATGAAATGAAAATAACATTTGGACAAAGTTTCTCTTCTCATGCAGCTCGTAGCTGAAGCGTTGTCAGAGAGCTCAACACACACAGATCCCAGACAACAAATGGTCACATTCACTGTGAAAGGAGCCTTTTATGAGTTTGTTAGTTTTCTCAGAAATGTTGCTGATCAATATCAGAGCACATTTCTGCTCCCACTTGTTTTTTTCCAGATCAAATCATAGAATTGCTCCTTGTTCTCTGTATCTCGATAACTCGGCTTGCACAGCCTTTGTTGACCCTTTGATTGGATGGAGTTTAACTGAGAGGACCATTAGGTCTCAACTCTTTGTGCTTCTCTGTGTCTCATTGCCATATAAGACACTGCCTCATTACACAGACTGAGACAGACGTCCACACATCTGCCAGTGAACTGATGTTGTCCTTGGCTTCTGTGGATCATCCACTCCATAACTTAGCTGACATGCTGTAAATGTACTGCTGACGTGTTCTGGGTGTATAGATAAGGAGGTTCAGGAGGTAAATGAGTGTGATTTGAGCCACAGCTGCATACAGTTTCATTGTAAAACTGAGAGCAGTTGGTATTGACGTAAATGTCTGTGCTGCTCATAGCTGAGATCCTCCAAACAATCAGAGATGAATGAGCACATTAATGCATTTATGTTGACTGTGTTCCAGTGTGTGATCGTGCATGTGTTGACACTGTGATGCACTGTCCTGCATTTCCTGCTTCCCTTTTTATTCTGCGATGTGTTGAGTGAAATGCTTTGGTGTGACTCTTGGCTGTGGTAATGAGCTCTGTCACTGGGAAAACGATGCTCAAAGACAGACTTGAAAAATGGTAAAGGTTGGAAGGGAATGATGCAAACCTGCAGAGACACAATGATGAAGCTGAGAGACGTCAGCAGGGAGAGAAACATTCTGGGTGTTTATCAGTCTGCTCATATAGCAGTCTGTCATCAGTCTCTCTTCTGGTTTTCACCAGGGTTATTCACTGCTCAAGAATCAAGGCCGGATCCAGGGCACATAGGAGGTAATCCAGTTGCATTAGTGATCAGGGTTTCTCACAGCTTCTCACCAGTCACTCTTTTACAGCCACCTTTCTCCTCACTGACTGAAAGCTTTGGCTCAAATATGAAACCAGCAGGTGTGATTTCCTGTCGTTGTTCATCTCAGAGCTGGTTTGGAAGACAAAATGGTGTTCTGTCACTCATCCACATAAAGAAGGAACTTTTTCAGCCTGAGCTATCAGAACATGACCAGTGTGTACCATGCTTTCTGTGTGCAGTGCATGCTGGGAGAGGCTGCAGCCCCCTGTAACCCTGAAATTGATGGACTGAAGCAGGAAGTGCAAACTCTCTGGTCTTTGTGCTACTGTGTCCCACAACAAGCTCGTGAAATACTTGTTGTCCATGTTTGGGGTTAGTGTTGTGGTCGGGATCAGAGTGTGTGCAGTCTCAGAGGAAGGCTTGCTCAGCAGAGTTCAGTTTAACATTGTGTTCAAACTGGAGACAACAAAAGGAGACAGGAGACGGACAAAGAGACATTGAGAGGAGAAACAAGAGGGGAAGAAAAGAGAGACAGGTATTCTAGGCATTAATTATAGTGCACTATATTTGGACTTTAGATGCAGTGACAGTGATACTGATCTTGGTGCCAGACTCTGTGTCTTTTTTCACACAGATGGTGTCTGTCTTATGTGAACTGAGTCTGTCTCATGGTCTCAATGAAGCCAATCAGATCTCTGCTGCAAGGACTGAGACAAAGATCACGAAGCTGACTCTGAAATCTGTCCTCAAATGTCTTGTTGGAGTGAAGGAGAGTCACTGCTGTAATATGTGTCAATGCAGACAATGTGAATGTTCACTGTTTTTAGGAGGTTGGATGGAGGAAACTGTGCTCAGTGTTAGTTTCTTTATTTCCCTCTCTGTCTCTTCCCCCCTGCAGTGACAGATAGATGCATCAAGGCTTCATTACTTTCTTCAGTCTTGCTGAAGTTCTGTATCATTTGTCACATCCATTATGCTGCATTCAGATTGTCTTTTATAAGTAAACTTTGGTTAAAAGCAAAAGAAAAATGAGACTCAGTCCTGGAAATTGGTTTGAGAGGAGCAGAAAAAAGAATCAAAGAAGAGAAGAAAATAAAGACTTTAACATGTTTTCCAGAAATATAACAGGATCCATGTGAGATGATGGAACTTCATGAAATGTATGATCTCTGTGAGAAACCTTTGAGAAGTCATTCAGTGTAAATATGCACAATGTTCACAAGCAGAGATTGATTGGTCCACTTTTTGTCACCCAGTAGTTCGTTGAGTATGAACAACTTTTATGGTTGTTGATAAATGTTGCTTTGTCCAGCTGTCAGTATCTCTCAGAATTTGAAAAGAAATCTTGATTTGTTCATTTATTTTATCTTCTGATTTGTAGTTTAACAGGAAATAAAGGATAATAAGCGATTTTAATGTTGTCTTTGATGAGTTTTCATGAGCTTATTTCTAGTGGCTGTTGTTAAAGTGTGATTTTTTAATGAGATTTAGAGCTGAAAGGGAAGGTTAAATCGTCCGTGTACCAATTTGTGTTATGAGGTGTGTTATTCAGGAAAGCAGCTGGACTGAAGGTTTTCTGTGAGAGATGTTTTTTAACCCGCCTGCTCTCTGAAATAGTGACAGTCGTCTGCAGAAACAGTATTCAGGTTGCGTTAGTAATGGTTGATTTAAAATGATAATTCTTTAATGGGCATAATTTATAAAAAATATACAGCAAAGCTGCTTCAGTTATCAAAGATTAAGTGAAATTGAAAGTTTGTCCCTCACGTTCCACCATACTGCAGTAAATCTGATGCTTGAGTTGTTGCTGTGTGACTTCCTGCCATCCAAATACCTTCTCCTCCATCAGCACACGACACAGAAAACACAGCAATAAGTCGTCAGTAAAGGAGGACAGAAGTGTGTTTGTCTTAGTAACAGACATGAGCCTTTAAATGGACCAATGAAAATGTTGCATGTGGTTCTGACGTCCTTTAAGTCTGCAGATTAAGTGTTAATTAACAGGACAAATGAAGCGTGGTGGAGATGTTAGAAGGATCCTGCTGCAGGTTATCAACAGCTGCACACACACACACACACACACACACACACACACACACACACACACACACACACACACACACAGTAATCTCTGCATATTGAACTTTGCTGTGTAATATTATGTTGAATAATACATAAATGCCTTGTTATACTTTGTTAATTTGCCCCTTTAAAATTCTGTTTCTTTTTCAGAGTATTAGTTACTCTTTACTTGATACTTTGAATAACTAAATGTTGAGTATTAAGCAGCAACAGACTGCATGACGATCATGAAAGCATGGTGACAGCTGGACAGACAGTTGGCTGCTCAGAAGGACGAGTGCACGGGGAGTTCAGGCCTGGCAAGCAGAGCCGTGCTCTCACAAGAGTTCCCCATACCATGAATACAGACTGATTTATGGAGGGTACCTGGAGCCAACTGACAGGGGGGCTCATTATCCAAACATGACTGATAAGTTCATCTGAACAAATGATGATGAGAGAAATCTAGAGCATGAAGCTGAAGAAGAGTCCTGTGCACAAGAGCACAGACGTGAGGCTGAAACTTCCCTGTTAGAAGTGTGCAGGGAGTCAGTCAGCTGAAAGGGAAGGTCTTCATACAGACAACAAGCAGTTGTGGAAGACAGCTGGAAGCATCACCTGCCTTGTTAGAGTTGTTGCCATAATTAATTTGAAATGTATTTTTGCTGTGCATCATAAAGTTTGTGTAACCAAGCAGAGCAGACAACACACACTGAGGAGTTTTGAGGGATTTGTGGGCTTCAGGTGCACCTCTGCCAAGTCACCTCTGTAAAGTGAAGAAAAGAGCTCAGAACAAAGGTGTGAAGTCCACTGATGTCACATGAATACTGACATGTTTTTACTGATCCATCTGAAGAAATTCAGTCCTCTTTTTCTGACATTAATCAACAAAACAACATGATGACAACCAATGTGAGTGGGTTGATGAGAGTAATGTAGGATCGACCCATTGTGCCTCCATGAATGAAAAATAACCATTGACAGACTTTACAATATGTGCTCTGCCACTGACTCCAACATGACACTTGTCTTGTTGATGGATCACTGAAACTGTACTACACACACATGAATATTCATGATGAGCACACACACAGCATGAATGATGACGATGGAAACCAGGACTCATATCTGCAGAAATAAAGTGGAGAGAACAGACAACATGACTTCAGGTCAACATACGTTCTGCTAGATACTAAATATAAATTGTGTTTGAACCGTCTCAGTCTTCTCCAAAGTGAGTAAAGGCTGCAGGTGACAGTAGTTCAGCCTCACAATTCAAATGCAGCAACAACATCTGCTCTTTTTTCAGTGAGTCCTTTTCTCCATTCCACCTTAAAGCCATGTATGTTTGTGTGACGTCAGTTTTAAGAGAATCCAGGCCGTCGTTCTCTGTACTTCATGCCCTTTAATTGAGACTGCTGCTGCTTTAATATTGTCTCTGGGAAGCAGCTGTGTCTTCAGGTCTGCAGTGTGATAATAAAATATGGATGCATTGCTTGCTCCCCTTGTCTTGTGTAGCCTCCTGCACAGCCCCTAAAATACTCCATTATTAATATCAATGCAGAATCTCCCACTTGGTGAGATCATGTCTCATCTATATGTCAGGTCCTTCTGCTCTCAGCCAGGCGGGACTAAGCTGCTTCTCTGTGCTAAACCTCATTCAACCTCTGACATTTTACCATTTTCACTGGAGATGAGATCTGCAGCAAAATGTTATCAGCATTTAGAAAATATTTCACACTTCAATTTCAACATTTAAAGGCTCATATTCCAATTCTTACAGTGATAATTTCAAGCCCTTCAGAAAGAGAGACAATTATCAAACTCAGTGTTCAGTGACATTATATTCCAAGCTAGTTGTTGTGCTCAAGTGAGATCAGATGTGAGAGCTGTGGCGCGACAGCAGAAGGTAAAGCAGATAAGACCCAGCTGTTCTGTAGCTGTACACCTGTAGATGGGAACAAACTATTTCAGCAGCCTTGACTCTCAGAAATGATGTTTGTATTTTAGTAAATTGCTTTATAATTTGCTGCCTGGATGATGTTCAGAGGCAGAGTTCCTTCAAGTGACTGAAACAATAAATTTCTGTAGAGCAGGAGCTGCAGGGATGTGTTTGGGGTGGATGGTGGTCATACAAAGTGCAGGACTGTGACACCAGAATCCAGCGTTCAGGTCCAGACTCCTGATTGTGGTTAGGTTCAGGCAACAAAAGTGTTTTGGTTAAGGTTCGAGAAATGTTGTGATTTCAGTTGAATGCTCAAAAAAAAAAGTCTAATGTCTCAAGTCACTGCTGACTTTTTCTGTCTTTTTCTCTTTCCCCGACACATTTCTATCCATCCAATAGTTAAACTCTGGTCTGTTGAAGCTTGAGACAAAATATGAAGAAATATCAGCAGAAAGTCGGCTGAGCTAGAGAGGAGCAGAGCTGAAAACAGTCTGTCAGGAACAAATGAGGAAGTCTTACCCAGTTTCTTGAGCTGGATCTTGTGTCCATGTTGGCTCAGTGAAGATAGAGGAGTGACAGTGAAGACAGTTGTTGTTGAGCTCAACTTGAAACTGTACTGTAGTTTCAGAGTTGTCGTACTTTCTGATATAGATGTTGTTGTTACAGAAGATAAATCTGTAAATGGAGGGATATGTTGTATTTTGTAATAGCTGACAGTTTGTTTCCACCAAAGACAGAGACGTAGTCCTCAGTTCAGGTTGTCAGATGGGAATGAGGTTTTTCTAAAGAGGCAGCTTATAGAGCCATGATGTTGACGATGATGTCATCATTCTAGAATGATGGTCATAACTGAGCATTCTCATCATGTGTTCTAGATCCTCCAAATTCAAACAAAGGTTTTTTTCTATCAACCATTTGAGCACAAACACCCACAGACAGTGTCTAAAGTTGCAACAGAAAATCAAAATAATGACTTTAAGCTGAGGGGAACTGAGCTGATGATAAATCTGTCTGGTTTTGTCTCGGAAACAAAAACAAAAAAAAAACAACCTACACAGAAAGTGCAGGATTATAAGTTATTCTTCATGAATTCTTATGTCAAAACAATTAGTATTTATCATTGTACTGTTGCATTTTTACTTCACCGCAGCTAACAGCAACATAATAGCAGACATCAGGGTCACTCACCGGAGTTTCTCAATGTTAATGACTCGACTCGTTGACTCGTCCGTCAACCATAAGCGTTTGTTTTTGCCACTGACAGGCTCAGGTTGTTAGAATAAATGTCTGATGACATTATAGAAAGGATCCCGACAAAATACCTTACAACTCCCTACCCGACAACTGAAGCTCTGGAAACAAGTCTGAAGTGAAGACAGGTGATGATGGACTCAGAGGTCATGACCTTCAGTCTTTGAGTTTGTGTGTAAAACAGGATAATAATAGTATTTGTTACAAACACCAACAACTGAACTGAATGTGCTTTGTGAAAATGGGTGAATTCAGCGGCTTGAACTGACTGTTCAGAGCAGAGGTGAAGTCCTTGAACTCAGCAGAAGTGATTCAAGAAGAAAATATAAAATCCAGTCAGTGGTTGTCAACAGCTCCTCCAACACAAGAGTTTCCAGATGAACAGGAAGCACAGAGTGACCTCTGAGACCTTCTTTACCCGAGTTCACCCTGAGAAGCACTGGATGGGAAAAAACATGCACACATACATTCAGGATGGTTTACACTCCACAGTGACCAGCAGGTCAGGTCCTCCATGTGTGAGTGATTTACATAATGTTTGGTCGACTCCTGAAATGCTGCAGAGTTCATGGTCGGATGTCTGAACAGTTCTGCATGTCCTGGTCTGAAGAAGCTGAAGAAACATTCTGTGAATACTAAGATTAGTCTTTGCATTCTGCTGCTTTTACAGTCATTTTAACTCAGATATGTGTTTGAAAACTGAAGTCCTCTGACCACACCGAGCCATTCTACTGTCTGTGAGAGAGTCTTCAGAGCTTTGGTGAATAAATGGAGTGAAGAATAAAGAGGAAAAGAAAAACGGACTGCTTCTGAATGAACAGAAGATGCTGACAGGGCAGAACTTCTCTACTTTCATTTATTGGAGTTGATAACGAGATCAGTCTTCAGAAGCAGTTGATGATCTCAGCTGGACCTCCGTTCAGTAACACTCAGCACTGATTCATGTTCACTCGGAGGGTTATAGATTCAGGGTCAACTGCAGTTCATTTTCTGAGTGCAGAATCAATCGTGGTTGTGATGTCTCTGATAGTTTGATATGGATCAGTCAGTGACACAGAAGGTGTGAAAGGTTCTGAAGAAGAACCTTCAGACATTTCTCATCCTGAACCTCACGAGGCTCAGAGACTTGACCAGTGTTGTTACCATCATCTTCTACAGTCCACCTGTATCTCTGAATGTCCGACACACTCCATGGGTCATTCCCCTCCAGGACTCTGAGGTCTCAACCTGATTTTATGATTTTATGAAGTCATTTCAGCCTGATGTTGGTGTCAGATTAAAGTCCATATTTAGTCTGGAGGCCACAGTCTTCTGGGGTGTATTTGAAAGGAATCATTTGGCCACGCTGAGTCACCATTTCAGCCAATGAATGAATGAATGTTGACCTGCAGCCTGTCAGGGTTCACTGTCCCCTCCCTCCAGTCAGCAGGTTAAACAGAGAGCAACAACAAGCTTTTTACAGTTAAAGTGGGACAACTGCACAGACAGTCAACAGGTTCAATAACACATGTTTATTAAACCTCTGTTTGTGTTTCAAATGGTGTCTGATTGACATGTATTACAGTGAATCTTAGAAACCTACTTTCACATTCAAACATGTCACCAGCACTGTCCGGCAAAGGAACTCCTGAGTCTTTATGACATTTAATCAGCTTGTTTCAGGGTAGTTTGGCAGTTTAAGGCAACTCCTGAGATGTTTGATGTTAAAGAGTTGCAGTAACAGATGATGGTTTGCAATTTTGGATAATCAGTACCTTCACAGCAGATTTTGGGGAAACAGATAGAGGTGCTACAGGGGAGAGAGCAGACTTGTGGGTCAGAGGAAAGATTTTAAAGTTGAACAGACAAGAAACATGACATGGATCAGACTGATGAAGGAGAGTTTTCTCCTCTGTTATCGTTCCTGTTTCTCATCCTGCTCTCTCTCTCTCTCTCTCTCTCTCTCTCTCTCTCTCTCTCTCTCTCTCTCCCTCCTCTTTTTCTCATCTCTCTTCAGATGTGTGTGTTGCAGAGGTGTGTGAAGGTTGTCCAGTCTGTCTGTGGTCACACACTCTTGACATGATCAGACTGCAGAGGAATGTGGACGATGTTTCCTTCTGAGAGATTTAGTGCCAACTATTAAATATCTGTGACATAAACTTCAGAGTGAGTTCATACTAATGGACCTGAGCACATTTTGTTCTGTCCAAGGACAAAATATGAGCTTGTTTTTAAATCACTGCAGTGTCCTTCTGTCTTTAGAAACAGTTCAGATCACCTGCATCCATTAATCCATCCATCCATCCATCCATCCATCCATCCATCCATCCATTCACCATTAATCCTGCAGCAGTTTCTTTGTCTCTTAGTGTGAGGAGAGTGCTGTTGTTTGATGTTTGATCTTGGTTCCTCATCTTCCTCCTCTTGGCTTGTCTGCATATCAAAGCCTCCAGCTGGAGCCCTGCCTGCTCTCTCAGACCTCAGTCAGTGTGTTGAACGTGTTCTTTGCCCTTCATGTGATCTGCTGTTGATCTTTGTTTCTGAATGGGGAGGATGGTGGTGTTTAATGTTGGGGTTTTGAGAATACTTTGACACTCTCACCATAGGATTGTATGTGTCATGTGGTCACCCAGCAGGCTTTCTAATTTTTATGCAGCTACTCTTCCTCCTTTTTTTCTGAAAGAGATTGTGACAAAACAGATGGAGGAGTTTGTGGTGAAAATGAGAAAACAGAAAAGCAGTTGTTTAATCGTCTTTCTTTCAGTGTAACAGAGTGAAGAGTAAAAGTGTTGAGGAGCAGCAGGAACAAGACAAGAAAATAAACCTTCAGTGGTGAACTGAGACCCGTTAGATGCAATGATGAATGCTGACCCCACCTTAAATGATGAGTAACCCCACCTTTAACTCAGTTTGTGCAAACTGATGATGACAAATGTAGAACTTCTCTGAAAGACTGAAATGAGTTTGATTTCTAGCATAATGCTCAGAGGCTGCTGCACAGCAAAGGCACAATGCTGGGAAAGACTCAGCTTCTAGTCTAGTTTGTTCTGTTGAGTCCAGAAGCTGTTTGTAACCAGAGGTGGACATTGTTTGTGTTTGTCTGTCCTGCCACTCACTGACTGTTTCTGTCTGATGGTGACCTGCGTCAGCGCACTCTGGCCCCGCCCCCGAGCCCCACTAAAGCCATTAGCTTCCAGCATTTGATTAAACATGGCCATCGATTCCCACAGGAAATGAGTCAAGTTCAGCATCACCTGATCAGAGCATTCAGCTCCCTAATGGAGGGAGAGAGAGAGAGAGAGAGAGAGAGAGACAGAGAGAGAGAGCAGGGGTGGAGAGAGGGATTGTGGGAGTAGGAGTTCACAGGAACAATGGAGGGATGAGAGGTGGGAGAAGATGAAACAGCTTAATGTCAAATACAAACACACACAGTGAGAAACATCCAGCAGCCTATTGTTCCTGAGTCATTGGCAGCTTCCAGCAGCCTGAGGGCTTCACATATTGTTGCTTCAGCAATGAGGAGTGAAAATGTTTAAACATAAAGGCTGCTGATTTTATATCTGCTCTCTCGACAAAGGACGCTGAAAATTCATGAACCTCATTTATTTCTGCTGTACTTCATATTCTGCGGATGCCTTTTGCTCCTGCTTTTACAGTTCAAAATGTTCCATTATGTCCCTTTATTGTCAGATTTAGATGCAAATTCTCTGCTATATCGCTCAACATGATGTCTTCCAGTGATGTTGAAAGACAAAGGTGTATATCATGTTGTTGATTGTGATTTTAGGGTTAATGAACTGCATTCCAGTGGCTGTCCCTGCAGTGAGTTGCTGAGAGCTAAAATCTGAGTGGACACAGTGACAGGTGAAGACACACTATGTGTCCCACCCAAGGTTCACTCTCCACAGATTGTTCAGCATCAGGGTCTGTTGTTTTAATGTTATGTGTCGTGCTGGCAGCGTCAGGAGAGGCTCCAGGAGTGGATGTGACCCACAAAGAGGTGAAGGGAGACGCAGCAGGCAGGAGGCCAGGAGAGAGAAACACAACACAATCCTCTGCCAAGGTTACACACCTACACAGCTGCACACACAGACACACTGCCAGAGGTTACTCAGCTGGCTGCCATAAAGATTCCCACTATTAAAGCAAGTGAATGGCATTAGCAGCCTCTAGCCATGGCAAAGGACAAGGAGCAGCCTGTCACAGCAGGAGAGGCCATGATGGGAACAGTGAGGGAGCAAAGAGTCATAATCTGTCCCAAAGGTAAGATTTAAGACTGGCACCGGCAGAGATGGAGGTTTAAACATGACATCCAACCACTGTGGAGCTGATGACAGCTACAGACGACTCCTCTCTGCTACTTTCTGCCACCTCCTCATGTTGTGATGGGGCTTTAAAAAAAAGAAAGGGACCCATATTGGCATCTAGTTTTCTTCTTCAGAGAAAAGTGTTAGAGTAAAAAGGTCAGTTGTGACAGCCAGTCAGTGATGATGCATCATAGATTTACATCTGAGTCCTCAGCAGCTGTTTCCAGCAGATCAACTCAAACACACTGAGTGTAGCTTCATGTCCAGCATGAAACAGCAGAGAGCAGAAGCAAGTGATTGGCTCTTAGAGAAAGTCCAGCATCAACATTTGAGTTGAAGGACCAAACCAGAGATCAGTGGACAGTGAACACTGACTTGTATTGGTCAGGTGACCAGAAACATGTTGCTCTGTGTCTGCTGGATGGCCTCTCAGTGAATAACTTTAACATGACAGCATAAATATTCCCTCAAGCTGTTCTATCAGCAGCATCACAATGTTTCCTCTCCTGTGTTTAGATGATGGATATGTGATGAAGTCAGGAGGCCTCGTCCTCTCTGCTGGAACTGAAATGTAAATGCTCATTGAGCAGCTCTAAATACATGTAATCCAGCGGAGCCCTGGGGGGGCAGCATTAGAGAGGGAGATGAAACAGACCCTCAGTAAAGAGGCCACACAAGGCTGACTGCACTTCAAAAACATGACGCTCATTGAGTTCACACCAACTGTATCGTCATGTCTTTTGTAGAGGATGGACGACTGTCAGCTGTTTAAAGCACAGCAATGAACAAGAAGCCGGATTATTGTGGACATATTTAAGTGTAACATGGTGTGTGACTGCTGAAATGAAAGACTGTGTAAAAGTCATTTATTTAGCTTTTAGCTCCAAAAGTTGGAGAGTAAAGAAACAGATCCAGAGTTGCTGCTTTTCTCTGATCGTCCCTGTTTGAGTCCTGTTGATCAAAGTTGTCCTTTTCTCTCCTTGAGAAGAAATGGTTTGCAGAGACAGTCAAAACTATTTTCTTCTTCATCTAATTTATATTTCTGCCTGTTTTTGAATTCTCTGTGTTTCAAATGAAGGTTGGGAGTGATGGAGGAGCTTTCCCAGCTTTAAGCACACTGTGACATTATTTCACTGCTCATTATTGGACTTTTCTGCATCATTGATGTGTTCATTGGACAGAAGGAGTTTTGCATTAATGAGTGGAACATGAAATATCAGCTGCTTGTCTGTCCTGGTCTCAGTTAAATATTGAATCATGTTTCTGCTTCTCAGATGAATTCATCAGGTCATTAGTGGAGACTGATTTCATCTGATCAGGATGGTGATGTCATCTGATGGATGTTGTTCTTACTGTGCTTGAATTAGTTTTCACAAGTCTTACAATTAGTTGAAATGGACATTTACATGAAATATAAATCAACTGAACCACCTGTTAATCATCTGTCTGCAGGAAGTTTATCTCTTCTTCATCCAGTTCAATCTGAAGACTTGTTCCGACATCTTTTGTTGTTGGTTTGCATTCGATCCTTCAGTTCTCTGAACTCATAATCGCCACTTTTGTCACTTTGTGAGGCAAATGAAAATCTTAAAATGATTGTGATTGGTTGAAATCCTGCCAATTCAAATTCATTGTGTAGATGAAAGCTCTGTGCAACACTGCGCATATTTTCCAAAGTGCACACTTACATTCTGCGAGGACCCTCAACCTTTCTCTTGACTCTTAATTTGAGTTGATGACCTTCATTTCTACATGTTGAGAGCTGATTTGTTAATGAAGTCTAATTATACTGAGGTGTGAGGTGAAAGCTGATTCTTCCATGTCTCCATTGTTGAGAGGCTTTAGATCAGATTGTCAGTTCACGGCTGACCATCTGATGTCCCCCTGAAACCATCTGGACAGACTCCAGATCTGTCTGGGAACCTGCAGCGACAGAGTTCAGGAGGAGAAATGATGTTCACTGAGTGAGATTCACTGACTGAACACTCACCAGTGATCAGATCCAAACATCCTGCACACAGTGTGAGAGACATGAGGGGTTGACTGGTTCTGAAATGTAGTTTCTGCTCTGAATGTATCTTCTCATGTTGTACCTCCATCAACGCTGGCACTGACCCAGCTCTCTGAGCACAGTGGATGTCCATTCAAGGAGAATGTGCAGAAAAAGAAAGAGCATGTTGCTGTAACCAGGTCACTTTGATCAGATCAACAGGAACTCAGTTCTCATGTGATGTTTTAGGTTTACGACAGTACAGAGAAATACATTTCCAGGAAGTGAACAGTTTCCCTTTGCTGCATTCTCTGTGAGATCATTGAAATCTCATTTTGAACCTTTCCAGTGCAGACCGCTCTGACGGCTTCATGAAGATCCAGCAGAGACTCTGCTAGAATCGGCCCTGTGCCTGGTGTCCAGTGATCCCTGTAGCTCAGCCAGGCTCAACCTGAAGAAACAAACTTGTGGGATCATCACCTGAAATGTGAAGGAGCTTGTGGTGCAACTCAATGCACTGTGCACTGCTTTAAGTACAGTGTTCCTGTTCTTCAGGTCGTCATTGGGTCACTGGATACATGTCACTGGGTGTTATTTGCTCTGCTGTCTCAGCTAATGAGTTCATTTCTGCTGATACACTGATGAGTGTTGGACCTCTGCCACCTGGAGGGCTGCAGTTTGGGAAAAGTCAAGTCATACTGAACAATGTCTCATTGGACTTTACGGTCCGACATCAGCAAAGTGAGCTCAGTGCAAACTTTCTACAAATAAGGGAAACAAATCTCTGCTGTAAGAAATTCTGTTTTTTATTTGGAACATGTTTGTTCCATATTTACATTTTTCCTTCCTTAAAGTGTTCTGCATCAGTAAAATCACCAACTTTTTACGGCACAAATTGGTTTGAGCTTTGCAGAACGACAAATCTGCTCCACAACGAACGCTGGAAGTTTAGTCAATGGAGTTGAAAGATTTCACTGTGCGATGCAACTCTTTCTGAACGTTGAAGAGCAGGAAGTGACGAGCACATTGTGTCGGTGTTCAGGCGGTCAAGAGGAAGCACAGAGCAGCTGTTGGCCTTGTGTTGTGTGTTTGTTTTCAGGCTGCAGGAGATGCTGAAACCCTTAGACTGAAACTCTGGAGCAGGTTGGACTTTGGAGAGAGATACATGTGATTAATGAGAGCTGCTGGCAAGAGAGTACACACAAGAAGTGCTCTCTCACTCTGTGTGTGTGTGTGTGTGTGTGTGTGTGTGTGTGTGTGTGTGTGTGTGTGTGTGTGTGTGTGTGTGGTGGGATAAGGTGGGATGCGTCATGGCTGACTAACACAGATCAGCCTCTCTCTACTCTGCAGCGTCGGATTCTTTCTCCCCACAGAGCGCCTCCATCTTTTTGTGTCTTTCTGCATTTATCCCACCATGACAGAGTGTTTGTCTGTTTGTCAGTTTGCATGATACCAAAACCTGAACAACACATTCCAGTGAAATGTGGAGGAAAGTCAGAGCAGATCGCTCCAAACAGCTCCGCCAGCTGTCCATTTCTAAAACACCTCATGATTTTGTCTCAAAACTCCTTAACTGTGAGGTGTAGAGCAAAACCTTGAATTCACTGTTTCAAGTTCATCTTTTAATGTGTGGTAGGTCCATTTCTGCCTGAAGTCATTCGCCATGATTTACTTTTTTTATTTTCACAGAGCAGTGGATCAGCCTGACCTCGCTCTGTGCAATTCCAATCAAATTCTGATTAAAGATGCACACATCTGCTCTTAGTGGTCATGCGAATCAAGATTGTAAATTCTAACCATTTTCTTCAAAAGCGACTAATTTCAATGATTGTGCAGCCTTGTTCAAGGATGATCTCTGTTATTTCTAGTTTTATGTGCAGTCGATGATAAATGACTTGTTAACTTGATGCAGTGCAGCACCTGGATGGTTTCCTACCTGTCTGTCAAAGACATCTATTGGTTAACTAGCTGTTCATTGCTCCGCATCATGACGGCCTGCAGGGAGCTCTGGGAAGTTTAACAAGACAGTTTAACACCAGCAAACGGGACGAGTGAAGACAAGGAAGGAGCTGCAGGGGCTGTTCAGGGTGTATGAGTGGAAAGATGACAATAATGATGAAGAGGCGATAACAGAGAGTGAGTGGCAGTGAAACTCTGTGGTTCTCAGTTCAAATGTTCACATTAAAAACTTCATCATTCAGAACTGCAGAGGAAGGAGAAATAACTGTGACACACAGAGACAGACAGGTGGGAAAACAAAGACAGAAACAGACGAGTAAATGCAGAGAGACAGTGTTCAGTTATTGTGTGAATCTAGAGAACAGACAGAGTGACAGCAGTGGTGTTACTCTGAGAGCCAATCACACACTGTTTATCCTCTCATCTCACTCTGTCATTGGTTCAGTCGTCTGCTGAGAGAAAACCTGTTCTGTTTTGATTGATGCTGACAGGAGATCAGATCCAAACTCTGAGCAGAGAAAATGCTACAAACATCATCTGCAAACTTGATGTGTCTCTCCTCAGACAGACAGACAGACAGACAGACAGCAAACAGAGTGAAGAGGGTTAGTCAGGATGGTGTTTGGTGCTCTGAGAAATCAGCTGGCTGATCCATCATCTGAAGATAAAATCTACTGGACTGTATTCACATGAATCTGCATTATGTTTAAAGTGGAACGACACTACAAAGGCTCCATGAACGTCTTTACAACAACCAGATTAACATTTAGCCTTTCAGCAGGGTTCAGTGGGAGTTGGATTTTACACAGTCGCTCACATTTATTGAGCTTCAACCCACTATGAACAAACTGTGTGTGTATATCAGTGTGATTCCTGGAAACCTCAAAGCAGGAAATAGCTCTGCAGTGAAGTGGACCATTATGATGAAATTCTGGAGAATAAATTCTCATGTTCTTCTTGGTTTTCACTTCCAAATGAGTGGGTTAGACTGGGCCAAACTGCACCTTGTTAAAGTCAGTCTGAGGCTTGTTTTTATTTATTTATCTATTTTATGGCCAGAGCAGATTCATTTGTGAAGCAGTGCAGCAGATATCTGAGCTCTGAGTGAACACAGATTTAGTTCACTTCATAGATACTGTCTGCTAAAATCCATCAAGCTGGATATAAATAGTGTGATTTCCTCTTTGACGTCAGTCTCTGTTTGTGCACTGATTGTTTTAGTATCCACTCTATAATACACACACACACGTTACCTTCAAAGACATCACGGCTTTGAGTATTTCTTCAAACACATGGATGTATTCAGACAGCAGACCCTGTACTGTCGATGGGAGCTGGTCTGAGATCATCTGTAACAGTGTCTGAAATGCCACTTCCTTGGAATAGATTGGAAAGGAAATAGATGCATTAGAGACGAGGAGACAGAAAAAGGAGAAGCTTCATGTCCACCCTGATCTTTTTTTAACGACTGACTGTGATTATGATGTTTGATTAGGATGTTACTGTGGCTCAATGGCCCATGAGACTCTGTAATGTAGTGAGAAAATGGAAAGGAAATTGTCTTTTCTTCACAATATTCCTCTCGAGCTCTTTCACCCTCCCTCCAAATATCACTGTCTGTGGATTCTCTCAGTCTGCACTGTGGATGAATGTTGACATGAAGTGATGTTTAGAAGCTTCACATTCACATTGATTGGATGCATGATGTGGACTGACTGAACCAAGCAGCCCAAAGCTCAGATTATCAGACTGATGAGCAGAAGGTTTGTTAGATGAGATGATGAAGAAGTTCAGCACTTGGAAAAAGTGTTTTTCAGCCTGTCTGACAATTCAAGGCAATAAAAACTTTCAGCACTCACAAATGTTCACACAGCTTTAGTACTGAGGCTGAAAAACTCATTTCCTGATCAGCGTTGACGTTTTCTGAGATCTTCATTTGTCATCATTGACTTTAGGCTGTTTGTCATGTTTCTGTTCTCATCTTCATCAGCTTCACTTTCCTCCTTAAAACAGTGAAACACATGACACAAAACACTGATGTGATCTGAGGAATAAGGAGCTGATGAATCCACTCACTGTTTGTCTGCTGAGGCCATTTTCAAAGATCGGCCTTTTCATTCTGACTCACTGTGGCGTTCAGAGTCGTTCAGTAGTTTCCTCTTAATCACTGTCTCGTGGGTCTTTATCTGCTTCTGGCTGCTGCACTTAAAACTTTCAAAGGTTTTCATACTGAGCCACCTGTGAGTGTTTGGAAATACAAGCATAGCCCACTCTGCCCGATCACACGTTTGTTTTCTGTGTGAAGTATTCAGCTTCTTTCTGATAGAAGAACCATCTTCAATATCTGAACCACCCACACGAGTTTTTCTTCCTGCTGTCAGAATGTATGAGGGGTCACAGTTCAGCACGGAGGAATATGCATTTTTTCTAAAAATAAAATATCATGTGCGATGCTGTAAAATGTCAGACAGCAATGAAATATTTTTATTTGAAGAATTCAATTGTATTTCTCGTTTAACTTATTTAATTTCTGTTTGCTGCACACACATATTCACTCCTTGACGTGGTTAATGTGCTGTAGACTGTACTTTAACTGTGCAAGCTGTGTGTAACTGATCAGGGCTGCTTCTTGCTAAATGCAGCGTTGGCCCCTCTGCTCCTCACAGTCTGTTCTTGGTGCTGTTTTGAAGGGAGGACACTGAATTAAAAACGGTTGTTTTCTGTAGCTGAATCGTTCCAGTCCTCAGCCTCCTCCTTCATTAGACTGTGTTGAGTTTGACCAGTTGCTGCTTGTTTGTGTTATTTCACCCCATGCAGTGACAGCCATATGGTTAGTTTGTGTTTGTGTGATCAGTTGCATTCATCAGGTTCAGCTGCTTTTGGTGGCAGAGCTGCTGACAGCCTCAACCCAAAGATCATCAGAATAACTGCACACCAGACCTCATTTTCAGAATGCTAAAAAGGTCTGTGTGAGGGCTCCTGTGTTTCCTGCTGTAGGTGGTCTAATGTCAAAGGAGATGCAGGCAGCAGCACAGGTTGTCATTATTCATTAGAGGAGGTCAGATTGGGCCCTGCTGTGACTCTTTAAATTTTGGTCAAGCAGCCTCTTTATTTCTGCTCATGCAGAACAAGCTGCTGTATGAATGCAGAGCAGTCTGTAGTGGGAGAGTTCTCACATAGAAGAAGACTGATGTGTGTTTCTGCCATGCTCTGAAAATACCCACATTTCCTTCTCTGTCTTCAGAATATATATTGAGCATTGTGTGTTGTGTTTGCAATTCTCAAGTGTAAAACAAGCATTGCTTCATATGTTTACAGGGAATTATCACTGCCTAAAGAAATATCGATATCTCTATATATGGAACCATCTGATGTTACAGCGTTTGCATTTGCTTCAGGCTTCAAAACAGTCGTCCACAAACCAGTGGGTGAGGTCACAGTGGCTGCATCCACTTATTTTCGACAGCCTATGGATTAATCCCATAGCCTGCCAATCGTATGGTTGCACATGTTGAGTGTGGATG
Organism: Chaetodon auriga; assembly: GCF_051107435.1. Taxonomy (NCBI): domain Eukaryota; kingdom Metazoa; phylum Chordata; class Actinopteri; order Chaetodontiformes; family Chaetodontidae; genus Chaetodon; species Chaetodon auriga. The sequence goes on from NC_135080.1 coordinate 20,831,885, forward strand.
CTGTTGCTTCATGTTTCTGAGGTTTCAGTCCTCCTGAGTGTTTGCTTCAACTTTAACATCATTCTAAACCAGTGAGACAGAAGTGTGATCACACACAGCAGAGACTGGACATTGTCCATAACTTCATGCTCTTCTCCTGCATGCACACACAACATGTTCTGTTGTTCTTTTAAGAGGATGCTGTGGACAGATGGAGTCCAGGACTGTTCCTCATGATGGAATTAAAGAGAAAAAAGCTCCTGCACGGTTTGAGAGTTGAGGTGATGGCAGTGTTTGACAGTTTTCAGGTAAAGCATAGAAGTTACACATCAGAAACACAGTTTGACAGGGCCAACAGGGTCAGTGGTGTTAATGTGGAGGGAGGGCTTGTCTGCCAGGAAATGTGGAAGCGAACGAGCTAACAAGTCTGCAGAGACTCAACAGGAGAATCGTCAGGAGACCAACTGAGGTCTCTGCTTTCTGTTCACTCAGTTCAGGAAATTCAGCTGAATCCAGCAGCTGGATGCAGGAGAGAGAAAGCCAAGACTGACCCGGTGTGTAGGTGGAGGGGAACATTAGAGAAGGTTGAACTGTGACTCGGTGTTGGGAAAGATGGTGAAGAAACAGCTGAGGAACAGAATGAGGGATCATCAGTTTGTCAGTTTGCTCACTAACAGGAAGGTTACAAATCTGCAGGTCAGCTTCTGCACCACATTTCTTTTCTGTGGAGGCTTCAGTGACTCCAACCTGACTGATCCACATTCACAGCATACAGGACACAGCCGTGAGCCTGTACAGCTCATTGACAGATACACTCAATAACCAACAACACAGATGTGTCAAAAGTCAGATGATCTCAGAAGAAGTTGGCAGTTTGAATTCAATCCAGTGTCAGAAGTTATTTTGAGACTCAGGTACCTGTTGCAGGAAAACACACAAACATACTGTATACACACACCCTCTCCCACCACTCTGAGTTGGAGGAGAAACTCTTGCTCTTCCTCTTTTCTTCAGTCTCCAGTAATTCACTGTGTTATTTTCCCTCTGACACACAGCAGCATCAGGAAACGTCATCACAGCTTCACTGTCAAGTTAAACACAAGTAGACGATCCAAACACAATAATAATCTGAATAGTTCATCTTAAAATTGTATTAAATGCCAGTAAGTATATTGAAAATGATAATTTAATGTCATCATGTTGAAGAGCAGCAATAACTTTTCGATCACGTGACACAGAAAGGGAGACAAGCTGAACCAAGAGAGGGAGAGATTCAGTCCTCTGGCCGCCGTGTTCAAACCCTCGATGTCTGTGAGCTGCATGAAGAATGGTGGTGTGACAGTTTAATAAAGTTAAAAGGTTTCTGCTGAGCAGCTTCAGATCTACACTTTAAGCTTTCATGGTCAGACATCTGTCAGAGCAACGCAAGACAGAGAGGAGGAGGAGGAAGAGGAGAGTGTTAGAGAGTCACCCGAGAGAGAGAGAGAAGAATATATCTGCCCTTGAAACATGATCAGTGTTTCACGTATTCAATGGAGGCAGAGAAATATTTACACACACACCACAGACTGCACACAGTGAGCTCACACAGCAGTCCTGTTTACTTTTTCTATGCTGGAAATGATGCCCAACAGAAATGGAAATAGACAAATTAGAACAGGAAACTATTTGAGCTTCTGTCCTGCGTGGATGCTCTGACAGTGACAGAGGTGCTGTTTACAGTTTCCATGTTGCTGCTGACTGTGACCATGATGCCATCTGTGATGCAGCGGAGCCCCAGAGATCATCAACAAGAAGCAGAGAAAGCTGTTCTGGAGCCCGACAACCCCCCAAACTCTCTCACACACAGCGGTAAACAGCGCTTAACGACAGGCCCACTTTAATTATTTATGGGTTACAAATCATTTGGCAGTCATTAATGAATATTTGATCATGTGAGCTATTCCAAAGTAACCGGGGGATGCTAAATATTACCAAGATTTTAAAAATGAACTGACACTAATGCTTTGATTTCAGCTCTGAAACAAGTCTGAATAATAAATATCAGCAAACAGCAGCTTGACATTATTTCTGGAGGACAGCTCTTTACCTTCAGAGTTCATCAGTCACATGAGGACACAGAGCCTGTGACGGCCAGGAATCAATGGATTTATCTGTCGCCTTTTGTGTGAGTGCTGTAGTGTGAGGATTGTTTGAGCAGCACACAGCAACACGTTAGCCAAACATCCAGATGCTCCACGCTGCAACACTGGAGTCTTATTTAGTCACACTGAATCTCTTTTCATTAAATTCTCTCTGGCCTCACAGATCTCTTTCCACTCCAACCATGACTGTACTAATAGAGCCGATTTGGCCAATCTCAGGCAGCTGAGAGGTGAATCAATTAGCTTCTTTTGTCTTCCCACAGGAACACACTACCTAGAAGAGCACACACCCTGACCAAGCATATTGGATTCACTTTAACACTGCTCTGATGCTGGCAGGCAGCCTGGATGGTGTGAAGTGCTGGATGGGGAGGGGGAGAGAGAGGGAGAGGGGGGGGCAGAGTGTGGAGACAGTGTGAGGGGAAAAGGATGGAAAGAGACAGACTGAGAGACAGAGTGCAGAGACAGAGCAGAGAGGAGAAAGAGAAGAGAAAGAAGAAGGAAAGTGAATCGTTTCTTTTCCATTTGTGATGAGACGTCAGCAGGAAGTGAAGCTCTGCAGCACCTTTCTATTGTTCTACGTTCTAGAAGTGACTCTGTGTGTTTCACTGTCTTGTGCCAAACATACACTGTGTTTCACATCAGTGTCCTGAACATGAACGAGAGACTGAAGACAATGACTGAATGCATCATTGTGAGATAAACTGTGACACCTCTGTTGTTTCCACAGAGCAGACAGTGAGAAATGATCTGTCTCACCAGAGTGTCCCTTCACTATTACTGAGTGCTTCTCTTTACGCTCTTCTTCTTCTCATTCAGTTCATGTGGAGTTTATTTCCTGTCCTGAATTTGAAGCTGCTGCTGAAATATTTCTTCTCAGAGCAGAGACTTGGGAGAAGTTGTCTTTTCAACCTGGTGATACTGTGAATTCTTTCACATGGTAGAAATTACTGCCCGCCGTCTGCAAATGAACAGATTTCTCATCTGACTTTCTCTCCCATTCTGATCCTGGCAGCTCTCGAAAAGTCTAAACCGAGAGACCCTCATCAGATCATTGGTGGGTAAACAACAGGTGACTACTTCCATCTGATGAACACAGTCAGTGAACTGTGCTGTCTGCTGATGTGTCTCATTACTGAGAGATCCATCAAGATGATGAGAGGATGAGAGCTGGAGATTTAGTCTGATCACACTGAGATTCATCAGCTGCTTCTGCTTCCCTCCTCAGCTCAGCAGCTCATCCACACACACACACACACGCACACGCAGACACGCTGTGTGTGACTCCATGTTTGTAACACTGAGTAACACTGCAGCTACTGTGAGCTCTGTGAGAAAGAGGATCCCCACCAGCTTTCTAAGAATAACTCAGTCACATAAAGACCTTTGACTCTGTGTTACTTCTCTGCTTGTTGCATATTTCATAGGTTGACAGGCTGTGTTTGCACACACACACAAACCAAGCACGTCCAGAGAAAGTAAAGCAGCATCAGTGTGTGTCAGAGATGAGATCCAGCATGTACTTTAACCACTGAGGTCCTCTGAGGTGAGGAGCTAAGTGATATTTGATGACAGGTTGTAGTTGTTCCCTCCAGTGTGGACGATCAAAGTGTCCTTGTCTTCTCAGGCTGCAGCTTTAAACAGGTGAAGTGCTGTGGAGGTCGTGCTTCAGTGAGTCGGACATCTTTTAGCTGTCAGAGATTCAACCTCGACCTCTGAGAACCTTTGACAGGATGAAGATGTCACTGATGGAGGCTTATTTTCTTCTCTTAGACTGAGGCCTTGACCACACGTATGCAGATATTCAGCCAAACAAACCTCTTCCTCTGCGTTTGAGCCTCTCGTTCACATGCAAACAGCATTTTAGTTCACGGAAACAGATTTTTTAAAACACCTCCTGAAGTGCAGATTTTTCAGGACTCCACTTTCTGTGTATCGTTGTCGTTGCAGCCGCCTTCTCATGACACAGATGTCTCCTGTTATGTTCTGGATTTGTTTCTGGGTAAAAAGATGGTTTCCTCTGTGATGTGAAACCTTCATCCAATGCTGCTTCATGACTTTGAATTGATCACAAAGGGACTCAGTGTGTGGGAAGACAGGAGCCCACAAGTAGAGATCTGTTGTGTAATGACATCAGGGAAGAGCTTTAAATGTGTTCACTGAACACGTTTATTAAGACCTCTGAATATCCACACTCATCCTGGAGGCTTAATGGCTTTTGGGACTGCAGCAGCATCAAGTATCTGACACTTTGCACACAATATCACACAGAATAAAAACAGACATGAAATCAAAGCATCAGAATGTCTCTGGAATGAATTTGTTTGGCTGATCAGGGCTTGTCTGACAAGAATAAAATGCAAATATTCAATGTGTGGATTTTAAGGTTGTATTAGACCCTGTGTGTTCTGGCTCTGTTTGAGCAGCTGTTTTTTTTTTCTGGACTCTTTAATGGTACATAGAAAATGCTCTTTGCTCATGTTTCCTTCCATCTGTTGATGTGATTTTTCATCCTGAAATAATGTGGATGAAGTGTTTGTGTGGCATGAGCTTATCTGATGATCCAGCTGTGGGCCGAGACTGAGAGAGAGAGAAGTATGACAGAGACTGATGGTGAATCCATGAACTACAGACGAGAGGTGAGGATAAGGAAGGACTGTGCAGCAGAGAAAGGGAAGTACAAAGAAGGAATTAAGGATGTCAAGAGCTGAGATAAACTTGATTCCTGAGGGATCAGAGCTGTGCAGAGAGAAAAGACTCGATGCTGAGATTCTCACTGACTCTGGCTTCTATTCAGTGACACCTGAGGATTGAAGTCCTGTTTGACACCAAAGCTTCATCTATTCTCAGTCTCTGAAATGTAAAGTTTCAAGAACTTTACATTTTCTGAAAGGCATTTCCCCCAGAGACTTTTCTCCTCTTTGACGATGAAATTCAATTTGAGCCATAGATCAGACTGAGCTGAGAACAAGCTCTCCAAGTGGTGGAAAGATGGAGAATTTCCCCTCAACTCCTCTGCAGGCAGCTGCTTCACGGTCACAGCTCGGATCACATTTCAGGGAAAGCAGGCAGATGTTTGAGCACCAGGCTCTCCAGAGATGTGCAGCAAAGCCGGAGAGAGAGGAGCAGAATCAAAGCCGACGTCAGATGTGTGTCAGACTGTGAGAGTTTGTTAGAATTTGACTAAAAAAGAGGTTGATATATTTCGAGCTCTCTGGAAGTGACAAACAGAGGAATTTACTGTCTGTGGCTCAATATTGAAGAGCTGTTTTAGATTTGGCTGAACTTTGCTCGTGCGTTTGGACTCTTGGAGGAAGAGTTCAGATGAGTTGATGTGTTGATGAGGTCAGTCCCACATTGAGTCTTTAACCATTTACTGCCAATAGTTGAGGAGAGACTGATGGAGACTCTTGTGTTCTGTGACGCTCTCTAATGTCTCTCTCTCTTCTGTCTTGTCCTCGTGTCTCTTTGCTGCCAGCAGAGTCGTTGCCACAGGACCACACAGAGATCTGTCCAATAATGTGGCTCAACAGCAGAATCCGTCTTTGTTCCTCTTTCATCTTCCATCAGCTCCTCTGTGATGAAGCACACTCACACCAGTGAACCGCTGTCACTTCTATCAAAGGCTTCAGTAAATATAATCTGTGCTCACTGGAATAATTCATCCTCTCTCCCTCTGAAGTCTGTCTGGACTGTCTGCTGTCTGTTAGTGGTCAGAGCCCGTCTGAGACTTGGACACTGTTCTGTCCACGCAGAGACATTGATCTCGTCAATTCTCTCTCTCTCTCTCTCTCTCTCTCTCTCTCTCTCTCCACTTTTGCTCTTCATCATGGACTTTTGCATGTTTGTCTGCTGCACACTTGAATGTGTAGGAAGCTGCCTGTCACTTTAAATTGCTTCAACATCTTTTCGTTCTTCTCTCATCATAATTGTTCCTGACCTTCATTCTTCTCTTCAGTTGTTTTTGACTTTTTCTGCAGTTGTTCTGTTACTGTGAAGGTTTCTGGGATGTCAGTCTGTGTTTTGAAGTCATGTCGTGCTCTCCACAGTGATCATCAAATGTTGCCCCATCTAATCTTAATTAAAAAAGCAGCTTTACTGCCTCTGTCTGTTTGCTAATAGCTCGTCTTTCTACTCACACTAATGTGATGCTAAACTTGTGACTATAAATCAATGTTGTCTCGGCTCAGTCCAGTGAGCCTCCATGGCTCAGTGAGCATGTGGCTTTTAGGGAACCATTGTTGGACTAATCTGATCTGATGACTGCCAGTAAACGTTGAAAGGTCTGGAATGGAAAGGTTGATTCATTTGCCAATTGAGCAAGATTCAAAGACTGATGTGATGGATATTAAAATACAAACAGGATCTATCAAATCTACCAAAGCTGTCTGGTCAAAGCAAACCTCCACATCCAACATGCTGACTCTATTGAACATGGCCGTCCTGATCAATTCATGACCTGAAAAATCTGACTCTTGTTTCTCTGATATGTTTGTGCACTGTAGAGTACAGTCACATGAAAGGATCACTGAGAGAAAAGAGGCTTCATGTGCTTCAGCTGCATCCCATCATCTGCTGTTCTGACACGCTTTTCTTCTTTTCACGCAGCACATTTCATAGATCAGAATGAAAGACTCTTGGAAAATATCCTCAGTGTGCAAAGAAGATTATGGGAATATGAAATCTCTCTTCACATGACTCACCTTGAGTCAGTGCTGGAGGAAGCTGTGTCAGCTGGCTGGGAGCTCCAAGCTGCTTATGTGTTTTGTAATTTCTGAGGAAACACGTTCTTCATAATAAGAGACAGACATTTCTGTATATTTGCATGAAGATCTTCTGACATTCACTAAACAAGGAAAGTTTTGTTCTGCAATCCAAACAGCTGCTGCTTTGATATCGTCCTGTTAAAAGCAGCTGTGTCTCAGGAGAAGAGTGTCCTCATAACATTTTGACTCACTTGTATTTTGGCTCCTGCACAACCAGCTGTTCCTAATATGCTCCATTATTTTGATAAATATTATAAATATGTAAGATAAATATTATAAATATGAAGACCTGAATTACCAGTTATTTATATGGTAATTCACCAAGAAACACACCACACATTAGAGGAACCTCAGTTTAGTGGAGTGGAAATGAGATATCCTGTGTGTGTGTGTGTGTGTGTGTGTGTGTGTGTGTGTGTGTGTGTGTGTGTGTGTGTGTGTGCTGGTTGCTCCGCATCGACCTTGTGGTGATATTATTTGGGGTTGAAGGTGTCGTATAAGGAGGACGACTTTAAATACACACACACATCCTCACATCTCCCGTTACAGCAGCCAGGTTTCTGAATCATGGTTTGGTCCAGACTCACCTCTCCTGTGTGCCAGGCCCTCAGCAGTGGATCAGATGTTGAATGATTCTTTCTCTGCAACATTCAAGATACTTTCAGTCTACTTGTAAAATAGTGAGGACCATATTCCACCTTTTTGCCAGCAGCACGTTACTGCAGAACTGCTGATGATTCTCTCCATTCATAAGACTGAGGAGCACTGACACACAACCTTTAATGAACCCCTGGCTGCACTGACCCACATGTCTTTGGACAGCTGGGGGACACTCACACAGACAAGTAGAGAACATGTGACACTGTTAGATTTCTTTAGTGGCTGTGTGGCTCGGTGGGCTCCTTCTGTTGACAGTGAGTGTCGTTACGCTGCGTGTCTGTTGTTTCATCATGTACTGCATCACTGTCACTTATTGAAATGTATATTCTTACACTGATTTATTACTGTTTTTTCTTTTGTTTTTCGGCTGCTTCCTGGTGTCTTAGACACCAGATGTCTGATTAAAGGAAACATTATTTGACAGAAGCTTCCTGTTCTGACCTCAGGCTCTTTAAACAAAGTCTGATAAGCAGTTATTTATATGGTAATTCAACAAAGAGACACAACTTGAATTTCAGATGAATGGAAATTACATTTGCCTGTGTGTGTGTGTGTGTGTGTGTGTGTGTGTGTGTGTGTGTGTGTGGTCCCTTGTGTATATAGTTATGCCAGGATAAGGTTTCCATCCCCTGTCCTCCAGGCCTTCAGTCCTCACTGTATCAGCATCCATAAATGATCATCTGATACAATTATTTGATTCATCAATAAGTCAATCAACACTTAATGAACAGATAAAAATGTGAGAATCAGTCCGTTGTTTGTCATCAAAGCCAAACTCTCTCTGCTTCCTGCTTCTCAGCTCTGTGGACTTGCTGCTTGTCTTTGTCTCATGTGAGGAGCTGTCCACGGTGCTGAACCACACTGTTTTCATCTTTTTGTCTCTTTTGCTGCAGAATGTTTTCACTTCAGCTTTCACTCAGTTCCAAGATGTCTTATTTTGACAGAGACTCATTTCCTGCCTCTTCCTCCCTCCACATAGCATCACCAAATAACCAAAACAACAATGTACCAGTTCAGTATAAACTGGTTCCTTCAGCCATGGCCTCCTTATCGACTGCAGGACTTTAGCTCCTTGAATTTGGCTTTCAGAGATTTTTGTTGTTGAAAGCTTTGTTTTGTTTGTGCTAAGTTGATTATTTGTGTCTCCTTATTCACCTAAATTAACCTGTTAAACCTGCAGGATTATTTGGCAGGCAGCACCTTTGCTTCGTCTTATCTAAATGTTGCAGGGCTGAGTGTGTGGCTGTGAGTAAATCACTGAGATTATCAAACATGCACATGAGGTGTGTTTAACACCTTTAGAGGGCTCAGCGGTAATATCTGACATCCCTCAACAGCTAAAGAGCTAAAGACTGCCACACTTTGCTCATCTACATGTGTGATTATCCCTGGCTTCCTGCATTAATCAATATTTTATAAACCTCCTATTGATTTCAGTGACAGGTAATCAGCAAACTAATGAGGCCCTTGATGTGGCTGTCAGGCTGAACTGGTTCAGCTCCAGTTATAGTAAGATCTAAAAATAGCCCATTACAAGTCTCTTCACCTGCACTGTCGATGATGTTTCACTTCTGTCCTCCAACGAACAACTGAAGTGAACAGCTGTGGTTAATCTGTGGTTTTAAAGCAGAAGAACTGGCCGAGAAGTCACTCTCAGTCTGGTTCAGTGTTTTGGCAGCATTGTAACATCAGTGTGAATAAAAAAACATTTGTCAGCACAGCTGGACATTATCTCTGTTAGGATGTCCGTCAACTGGAGCATCCCAGCAGAGATAATGTCAGAGGGGTGGCCATGCTCACTTATCTTTCCTGTTTGATACTTATCCAAGGCAGTGCACTGCGGCCCACCCATAAAACCCACGAGTGCCATCAGCTTCCAGCCATTTGATTAACTGTAGCCTTCGAGTACAGCATCATGTGATCAGAGCTGCTGGCTTTCTGACAGGTGGAGAGAAGGATTGACGTTTACTACAGAGGAATGGAAGGTGGGAGGAGATGAGACATCTTCGTGTGAAAGAGAAACACAAAGCAAACACCAAACACTGTTCCTGGGTCAGTTATAGATCACTGTAGCATGTGTCTTATGTGTCTCAAACGTTGGACAGGTCTGTGGACACACTGACTGAAGCTTGACTCTCCACAGGTTGTTCAGCATCAGGGTCTGTTGTTTTAGTGTTGTGTGTCATGATGACAGAGTCAGGAGAAGCTCCAGGAGTGGATGTGACCCACAAAGAGGTGAAGGGAGACACAGCAGGCAGCACACACACTGACACATGGGCAGATGTTACTCAGCTGGCTGGCATAAAGATTTCCACTGTTGAAGCAACCAGCTGGCATTAACAACCTGCAGCTATGGCAAAGGACAAGGAGCAGCCAGTCACAGCAGGAGAGGCCAGGATGTGAACAGTGAGGGAGCAGAGAGACATAATCTGTCCCGAAGGTAAGATTCAAGACTGGCACCGGCAGAGATGGAGGTTTAAAGTAACAACCTGGCTCTGTGGATCTGACTCAGCCCCAGAGGAGGGACACTGGTGAGACGAGGCTGAGAGAGTGGACCACATGGTGACACAGGATGTTTTATTCAGGACTTGCAGAGCTCTTACAGAGAACCTTTTACTGTGCTGTGATCAGTGTCGTCCCTCTGCTACATGCTCTGATAGCCCTCTGGCATCCTGCCTGGAAGGACGACACGCGGACCAGACAGCTGTTCGAGAAAAACTGATGTTCTCAGCGGCATCGCCTCTGACTGAGGTCTGAAGTTTGCTGTTTCAAAGCTTTGTGGAGGCAGTTTACTGTATGTGAAGATAATTAGCTATTATCTATCCTGCACACTAACGTTAGCAGTTTCAGCACTTTTCCCCAGTGAATGTTTGTTTTTGTCGCTCATTAAACAAAATAATGTGCAGGATGAGAAGTGTGTTCATGTGTGTAAGTCAGGTAAGAAGAAGGAGACTTTAGCAGAAAGCTGATGTGGGTTTTTGTTCAGAGTCTGTGGCTCTTATGTGGCGGGCTGCTGTCCGACAGGTTTTTGTTTGTTTGTTTGTTTGTTTTACTTCCCACATAACTTAAAATCAACACATCGTCTGCTATGGCAGAAAGGTGAAATTGCCACCTTCCACAAAGTTTTTGATTGGCTGTATGAAAACAAGTATTTGGACAGAAGTGATGAGATTCTGTCAATTCAATGCAAAAATAAAAGGAGAGGGGGGCGTCCATAAGTCACCAAGACTGAGAGATTCATGCAAAGCAGCACATTAAAGGTGAATCAGCTCAGGCCAGAGAACAAAAGTCTGTGGGCAGGAACATGTCTCCACTCTTCCAGTGTGTTTTTATTCTATGTTTATCAGTTCTGAGGAGATCTGACAGACAGGCATATCAAAGCTCCACGCTGAGCTGCAACTGTACGACCCAGCATGAAACGTTGAGCGTGAACATTGTTTTCCTTCTGCCTGCTGTTCTGCCTCCATCATCACACAGAGACTTTGTTCTGGAGCTGTGGGAAGATTTATTTGATAATGTGTGTGAATGTCATTGAAGGAAGTTTGTAAAAGCTGAATCAATTCTCCACAACAAAACACGACAGTGTTCCAGTCTCTCTGGTCCAGCTGGAGACGAGTGAGGCTGCAGACCCCGTGGTTCAGTGTCCATGTGGAGGAGACCCAAACCTTAAAAGCCTCAGTGGTCGTGAGGCTTGATACGGAGCTCCAGGTGTGCCTCGTCCTCCCCTTCCAGCTCGTGCCTTTGCCAAACTCTGCCATGGATGCTGTGGATTGTCCCAAGAGGCTTCGCTGTTACCTTCATTTTCAGGAAATGTGTCGTTTTCACAAGCAGGAATGTAGGAGTGGAGCTCCACTGACCTCCCTCACACCTCTCCACTAAATATTTATGAGGACATTTAAATAATATGATTGTGTTCTTCCCAAATATTGTTTGGAGAATAGAATGGTGGAGAGTTAGTTGGTGCAGAGAGATGTCAGAGTCTATTCCTGACCTCACCTTTAAACTGAGCAAAACAACAGTCCGTGGTGCTCTGGGGCCTGTTTCACAAAGGAGGTTCAACAAACTCCGAGTCTAATCCTGAACCCTGAGTTGATCTAGCCTGAGATAGGAAACTCTGAGTTTTCGGTTTCAGAACAGGTGATTTGAGTTAGTTCAATCAACTCAGAGTAGGTTAACTCAGAGTTAAGCGCGTGCACCACGACTATAAAAAGCCAACATCAATGGAGCCCCGATTCGACGAGTCACCATGGCGACGGGGAAGAGGAGGGCTGCGTATTTTACCTCACTGGAACTCGAAATCTTAATGCGCTCATACGACGAATTTGAGCATGTTTTTAGAAAAAAGTGTAACACCGCTGCAGCTGCAAAAGAGAGGGAGGTGGCGTGGGGGAACATCGCTGCTCGGGTCAATGCGTAAGTTTAAATGTAGTCCTTTGCAATCACAATAATATTACAGGGGAAAACTGCTTGAATGGTAGCTCATTAATTTATTTCATGTAGGTGCAATCCCGCGGAGGAGAAGCGCACTTGGCAGCAGCTCAAGATGAAACATAAAAACATTGTTTTTAAGACACGGCATAATTTAATGGGGGTACCTCATTTTGATCATGTGTTACATTATAAAGTAAATATTAAGTGGCTGTTTGACTGTGCAGTTGTTTTATCACCAACATAATGCTGCGCAAAGAAACGCAGCGCAACACACAATATCTGCTGGGATGTGAGAGCATGACTCCGGCTGGTAATGTTGCAGATGTAAGGACGGATTAGGTTGTGTATGTAGATGATGGACTGTGACGTGAAACGGTACCGTTCAAAAAGCTAATTGTCTGGAAATGCCAGAACATCTATGCGCGGTCTGATAACCATCTCCCGACGAATATTTAATTCCATGCGCAGTAATGCTGCACCTTCATCCACGGGATCGTTGTCAAAAGGACATGCCATGTCAGTGAAAAAAAAGTGCCTACTGACTGATTTTTTTTTTTTTAAATAACAGACGGCAAAACTATGTTATCCCAAAACTCGCCTGCTGACGAATGAATGAGGAAATCAAATACCATGTGTGGCTGACAGAGGGCGGAGACAGAGAGAAACTCGAGGTTCATTGAGGAAAAACCTGGTCCCGACCAGGTTAGGTTCATAGAGTCTGTTACTATGGTAACTGACCGAGAGCTTAAGTTACCTCTCTCTGTGAAACGGGCTAGAGTTACCCCTCTTTCTCTGGTTTGAGTTACCTCCCTTTGTGAAACGGAAAACTCAGAGTTTCCTTCATTTCAGGCTTAACAAACTCGGAGTTTTCACTAAACCTGCTTTGTGAAACGGGCCCCTGGACACTGAACTGTGATGTGTTATTCCCACAATTTGTTTGTTACTGACAGTGGTGGAGGAAGTTTTAAGTCCTTTGTTTCAGTAAAAGTATTAAAACCACAGTGTAAAAATTCTCTGTTCCACGTAAAGTCCTGCACTGAAAATGTTCCAGAAGTAAAAGTATGGAAGTACAATCAGGAAAATGTATTTAAAGTATTAAAAGAACTCAGTGCAGAGAAATGTCTCCTGTGACTGGCTGTTACATATTATCTCATTAGATTGTGATCAATCATGCGTTCATGTAAAAGCAGGATTTTCCTGTTGTAGTTGGTTGAGGTGGAGCTCATTTTCAACTATTTTACAAAAGACTGCAGCTCATCATCATTATACCTCCATGTGGCCAGAGGCAGCATGTTTTCGGGTTGTTTGTTCGCCTGTCTGTACATATGTACATTTCTTGGAATTGGAATAAAATGTGGTCTGTTTTTTTTTTTTGCTGAGCTCTGAGGAAAACAGAAAGGATCCAGACAAACATCATTATTGGAGTTGTTTTCTGTTGCCTCGTGTAAAACTAAGTGAAGACAGAGAACAGTTCATTATCCAGCAAAGGTGGCATGGAATTCAGTTTGTTGATGTCAGAAAGTAAATATGACGCGTTTTAACAAAGAGTGAAGATTGCGTTTGTTTCCAGGTGGAATCGTGTGGAACATTATGTGACTTTCTGTGTTTCCTGTTGTTGAAGACGTGATGTGGATGTAGAGATCATCCGTCCCACTTTCATTTGTGATTTAATGGATGAGTTGCTGAATGATTTCTTTTCTCGGTTAGTTAATCTGTGGTCGGCTGTGGTTTTCTCAGATCCGAGCTTCTGACTTTAAAATGTATTCATTGATTTAATATGAGCCTGTTGGCCAATATCTGTGCATTTATTTCACTCTATGAATGTGTTTACAAGGCAATACGGTGACGCGATGAGCTGTGTAGACATTCAAGGTGATGGAACTCTCTGCAGCTCTTTGTCATCCTGTCAAATATATTTACTACAGGATCTTTTTAGCACGATGAGGTTACGGCCACACGGAGTCGTGATAACAGTGATCACAATAAACAAGGTGTTTAGTTGTTGTTCTCATATCTGTCAGTGCTCAAGACTGCAGAGCAAAATAATGTAAGCATCCCTGCTTTAATGAGATTGTTTCCAGACAACAAGACCACAATCATGTCGAGTCAATCATGACTACAAGTGCTGAAAGAGTTGCTGGGACTCATCAGGTCGACTTTAATGACGTCTGTAGGGAAGAAACTGAAAATGTTCATTTTAAAGCTGAACTGTTGGTCATGAGTCCTGCAGTGTTTCCACACAACAATTATACAACCAGCTGGAGCACATAAAGCACAAAACAGCAGAATGTGGATCAGATACAACTGCATATTTTGTTGATAATGACTAAGTTGTTACTCATAATGTTCAACAATTTGACATTTAAATGTGTTGCGTTCACATCCTCCTCACTGGCAGTTTCGAAGGCGTTTCTCCATAATAAGCTCACCTTTTGCAGAACTGCCTCAACTCCAGAAACCATTAAGACTTTCAGTATTTTCAGTTCTGGAAAATCTGAAACAATTTGCATGTTCATCAAATATACAGCAAAGGCAGAATCAGCAGGATTTCCACCCTTCAGTCAGTGGAAACATTTCCTAAAATCATCCTCCTCAATCCTCATCGTTGCTAACTGTTCCTGTGTGTCTGCAGAGATCCTTCCTGCTGCCAGGGTTTGTAGTTTCTGAATGTTCAGGACATTTCTGGGTGTTGTGTTGATGTGGTGATATTTTTGATTTCTTCTTCAGTCTTATTAAATCTTAACCTGATTTGTGTGACGTCAGATGTTTGACTCTCCACAATAATCAGACTAATGACATAATGGCTGAGTTGCATGGTCAGCCATGTTGGAGATGTCAGAGAGAAAGCTGTGTGCAGCATGTGCTCCACTTCATGGTGATGAAGACGCACACAGACATGAACTGTGACCATGAAGCTGAAGGTCTGAAATGGGAAACACATTCTCACTCCCAACTGGTCACACACAGATGCTTGGTCAGGAGACTTTTAATGTTGAAGGCATTGCTGCAGGCAGTGGTGGAAGATATTATGAGCTTTTAATTGCAGCCATCTTTACTGGAAACCATGGAAGTAAAAAATATTGTGACATTATCCTGCTTCACTGACACACAACTAATGTAACGTTTTCCTCAAGACTCCATAAGGAAGAGGCACAAACAGAGACAGAAGACAGTTGGGAAGATAGTGTTATCGTGGGAGAAGCACAGATACTGAATCTTTTCAATGAGTAATGTGACTGGATAACATTTAAACACTCTCATCCATTACATCCACTGATTGAAATTCTCCCAGAGATGAAATCTGGTTTGAGCAATGAAAAGAGCAGTTCTGCATGAAGGAAGCTGTGAAGTTTAAAGAAAGCTCTGAAGACTCCAGCTGTGCTGCAGTAAATGTTAAACTGTCGGTTTAGTTTCATGTCTGTCGGACCAGTGTGGTGTGAAGAGTGTGTGTTGTCCAGCAGCACTGATGATCCCTGATCAGCATCATGTTGAGCTGCTGAATATCAGAGTGTCTGTGTGGAGATCTGTCATCCTTCCTGATCAGCTGAATCTTTCTGAATGGAAACAATAATCATCTGGAGCTTCTCGCTCTGGTTGCAGATCTGCTGCTGTGACTGTGATCAGGGCCCAGTATGCTGCACAAAGACTTCCTGCTGGGAGATCTGGGAGATTACAAGGTAGATTCAAGGAGCTACATCAGCCAGTAATGGAGGATAAATGATGAGGACGGAGATCAAATGTAATCTGTAGCAACAAGTGCAGGAATTATTTCAGTGATAATAAAAGCAGAGGAAATCTGAAAGGGACAAAAAAGATCCTGAATCTTTGCTCTTAATGAAGGAAGCCATGTTTTCAGTGGAGGTTATCTTCAGAGGCAGCTTGGTTTCTCTCCTCTGTTGTGCATGGTGGCACACAGATGATCCAGTCAGTGCCTTTTCCACACAGTGAGAAGTTGAAATTGACTGACGTGTCTTGTGAAATCAGCTCCTCTTCAGAGGAAATACGAGATAAACTGAAGCAACGTTGTGTTGATATTGTTCTGCTTCAGTGACACACTGACTCAAACATCTGACTTTCAATAATCCTGTGGACAGGCTGGACCATCACATTCACACACACACCAAGAATAAGACACATCGGTTTCTGGTTTGGGTTTCTTGTCCAACAGGAAGTTTTTCATTTATTTTCCATTTTTATTTCCCTCTATGAATCTATGCACGAGGCAGTAGAGTGACGTGATGAGCTGTGCAGACATGATCTCTGGAATTATTCATCATTTCAGCTTGACCCACATTTCATTTTCAATTATTCAGTGTAACGTGTGCAGAGTTTCCAATTAGTGCCCATTTGTGTCCAAGTGACTGTGGAGACGATAAAGTCTGAAACTGTTCCAGTATTGAGTGAGAGCGCTGCAGCCGGCAGCTGTGAAACTGGCTGCAGTGTAATCCCTCCAGGTGTTTGTTCACTGTCAGTGTACGCCCACTAAAACTGTTTGTTTTCACCACTGACAGGCTCACACTGTTCTTCTCAGTGTCTGACAACATCATGGACGGATTATGGGGGACACCAGAGACCAGCGGGGGAAAACAGAGTGTAGAGCCAGAATATTTTTGCATTTTACAGATTTGACTTAAACAGATTCTCCTCTTAAAAAAACAGGAAGTACTCGTTGTGTGACGTCTGTCTGTCATGTCAGGTCATTCAGTACAAAGCAGTTCTGCCCAAATGTCTCTTCTGTAAACCAGAACCCTGCAGTCCTCGACCACGTCCTCACATGATGTGAACTCTGTGACTCTGTGAAGTCAGTGTTTGTCCTCTTGGTAAATCAGAGGGATGATGTGTGTCCCCTCAGTGTCCAGTCCTTGGTCCTGTCCTCTCATGTCTTTCCATGTTCTCCTGTAACTGATGCAAATCTTGTGTCCTTTAAACTAGGACAAAACTTCACGTCTCCTTCAGTCGTGTCTTTGTCTCTGTCCTGCTGTCTGCTGCAGCAGATTAGCAGAGTTTAAACAGATTCCATCACATCTGTTTGTTATATTTTACTGAACATGTTCAAAGTGTCAGGAGTCATTTGTTCAACTCCTCCTGATGAGACTTTATATATTTAGATTTCTTCTTTAAACTGAAACCATGACTCATGTTTTCTTTCCACTGTGAACTGGTTTGACATGTAATAATGTGGTGATGAAGCGATGATGCAGGTTATCCTGCAGCATGGAGAGCTTTGTGTTTCCAGTCAAGCATCAAGGAGACAAAGTCAAGTCAGAGTTAATGATGGCTGGTGACACCATCAGTGTCTTTAGACCATAAAGTGTTGATGGAAGCAGACAGACAGACTGTGACTGTGTGCTGATGAGCTGTTTCCTCTTTGGAAAGACTTCATTCTTCACCTGCTGTGTGTTTTACAGCAGAACAGAAGAAAAGAGCATCACTGTGCCTCACACAGCTGGACAGTGGTATATATGCTGACTGCAGCTGAGACTTGGGATTCTCGAGGTGTTTGAGTCAGATGGAGAGGAAGCAGGTGTGTGTCAGATATATGGTGGACATGGTCAGCAGAATGGCAATGAATGAGCTAACAAGTCTGCAGAGTCTCAGCAGGAGAATCCTCCACAGAACAGCTGAAGTATGCAGGACTTGTGTCAGTGACCCTGTGGAGCTCATTGAAGGACACGTTTAATAACCAACAAAAGTAACGTGTCAAGTGTCAGATCTTCTCAGGAGAAGTTGGCAGTTTGAATTGAATCCAGTGTTAGAAGTCGTTTAGAGATTCAGGTATCCGACCTGTGTGTGTTTTCTGCCTCAGAGAAGCAGCAGCCTTTCATGTTGGGTCGCCCGGGGATGTTGTAGTCTGTGGCATTAAGAGCAGCCTTATCAAAGGATTGCATTCGTGTTGACACACGCACACACACACATGCACACACACACACGCACACACACACGCACACACACACACACACACACACAAAGCTGTCAAGACGTCACCAAACATTGTGCAGCTCAGAGTTTGAACATGCAGTCTGAGAATGAGAGGGAGTTCAGTGGAAGTCTGTCTCCTTTTATTTTCTCGTTCACTCTCTCGACTTCCTGTGCTGCTGCTGTTTGTCTCTTTCTCATGAGGTCTTTGAAAAGAGTCTCATGATATTAAAATGTATTTTAAATAACTCATGATGTTAAAGAACACATAGTGTCTTTAATCATGCATTGAGCTTTAGCAGGTGATCATTCAAATGGTTCATGTTTAGGATCCTGATAACTGGCACTTCAGAAGAGTCACTGATTGGTTCCTGGTTTCTCTTCACTCTTCAAAGATTGGGTTTAATTTGTCGACTGTGAGAGTGTGTGTGCATGTGTGTGTGAAAGGTTAAGAGACGACCTTTATTCAGCATTAAACCTGACAGAACAACACAGAGCTGACTGGCCTCTGGAAGCCTCAGCTGATGTGAACTGAAACTAAATGAAGCTTCATGTGGAATCAGAAACAGAGAAGTCTGCTGTTCCACTTCATCAGCTGGATAATGAACGATGCAGAAACTCTGAATGCTACAGCAAAATAATATGATAACACTCCTTCAGGTTTATAGATTTCTGCCTTTATCTGTTGACCCGACACTTGTTCTTCTCAGTGAGGTCAGGTTAGCTTCAGCTCGTTTGCTCTGTTGCATGCTGGGAGTTTCTATTTATACCTAAAGGTGCTGCTGAAGGTACGCTTGTTTTTCATCGACACCCTCTGAAGCCTGAAAGTTACACCCACCCCATGAAACTGGAGGGGCGACTCCTGAAGGCTCTACCCCCCAGTTTTCAATGGTCAGGAGTTTGTAGTCTTGAGTCAGAGTAGTCAGAGAGCTTTATACAGGGAGGTCAAAGGTCACCATGAACAGATTGATGCTCACTGTTGTGTGTTGCAGACGGTGGGGGGTGGAGGGGGATCAGTTCCTTGCTTCTGTCCCTGTAATGTTCACACAGACGTGAACATGTGCTGCCTCGAGCTGAACGGAGCAGAAAGAAAGCAAAGTGCATTTTGATGCTCAGAGGAACAGCAGGATGAATTCTGTTTCTCTGCTCCATGAAATAACACCACGAGACGACTGCACATCTCTTCTCTTCTTGTGTGACGTGTGGTCGTCTCTCTTTCTTTAAAAGTCTGATGATGCAGTTTTAATGTGGGATGTGTGTGAGACTCCAGGATGTGGACATGCTCGTGTTCATTTATCCAAGTCAGGGAAATAATTGGTCCCACAGAAATAAGAGCAGCATGAAGCATTAATAAATCATAAACTGTCACTTTATGTCGCATTTGTCCTCACACACACAACAGTCTATTACTGGATACTGTAACAACAGTACAGAGTTTAACTGCACTGATCTACATACTTACTGATCTCGTAGTACCACAAACACAGTGAACTACACACTGACACTGTCTTCCAGTCATTGAAAATCTCTTCCAAATGAATTGATCGGTCTGTTCTCATTAACGTCACAGCAGACTACAGTGAAATCTAGTTATCGACTCGAGTCCAGAAAGGTGATGTGATGCACTTTGGTTTGAAAAGGTAAAATGTTTTTGTCCTCAGTCTCTGAGCGTCTTTCCAGAACAATGTTTAAACATGGAGTTTCCTGTCATTGATCTGTGAGAGGTCACTCTCTGCTCTGGTTGTTAGAAGTGAGAACTGTTCCTCCACTTTGTCTCGTCACAGTGGTCAGCGTGATGAACGCACAGGAAAAGGCTGCTGTGCCTGCAGTGTGTTGCCAAACTGCTCTGAACAGAGAAGAAAGAGCTGCTGTTAAATCAGCTTATAAAGGCTGCTTATTAAAAATAAGTCAATCAGAGGAGGACAGAATAAAAGGGAACATGATCCACTGCAGTGAATAATGCAGCTGTGTCTCCACAGCAGTGAGCTGCTGCACTGTCTCTGTCCACAGTGTGACTGGCAGCAAACGCTCGAGTTATTTGTCAGTGATCCAGTTAATGTCCTCGTGAAAGAAGGAGTTCACTGAGTTTCATTTTTCCTTCACTCGTTTTCTGATGAACATTAAAACCAGGCCTGAAAAGTGAAGCCATGCTTTTAAATGTGGCAGCAACTTGTCATTTGTCAGTTATGGCTGTGAATTCATGATGATCACTGTGGTTCACAGGATCATTATCACCACAGCAGCAAACTGTTTCACTGCACAGTGTTTCTCTAACAGGTTTGTTTGCTCATTTATCATCACTGTTGTTGTTTGGCAGAGAGGCTTTAATGAGAGGAAACAAAGTCGAGGAATTAAAGAGAAAAACTCATTTTCAAATCACTTGTTCTCCATAACAAACACAGGCCTTCAGGTGCTGCATGTTTATATCAGTGTTTACCAAGAGATGCTGTTGTTGTTTTTCCTGTTTATTGGAGATGGTTTAAAGGAGCTTTAATGAAAATAAATTTAGGAAAATAAACAAGGAAAGCCTCCTCACCTCCACACATAAAGAATAAACAGATGGAATAAAATGTTGTAGTTATTTGTTCGTCCCTGCAGTTCCACAAATGCTTCATCCCAGTGGGAGCTTTGCACTGGAAATCAGAAGCAGAGGCTCATCTGAACTCTGGTTCCAGTAAACAGGAGTAAATACGCTGTTATTGTTCGCCTCTGGCTGTTTGATCAGACTGTACATTTGTGTGGAAAGGACAGCAGGGCTGTGATGAGGCTGAAAAGTGTAAAACCTGCAGGAGAAATGAAAGCAGATGAGAGACAGCAGACTGCACAGTGCTGAGGAGCTTTCTCCTGCAGAGCCACGTGTTCACTTTGAATCACGGCTGTGAGACGAGGCCACTTACAGAACATGTGAGTGCGACAGCTACAGTGTGAACATGATCCACTTCTCTCTGCCGCTCATCTCACATCAGAGCTTTATGTTCAGTCATTAACACGTGAACAAGGTGCTCAGAGTGGGAGCGAAACATGTGGAGTCAAAGTGTTTTTGGTGTATTAATCAATATGACGGAGCCGCTCGGCTGCTCTCTGGCAGGTTTGTATTTGTGCGTCTTTCTCTTGAAAATCAATCCATGCCAAGTTAATAAGACTGTAGAATAAAACCAGTTTGCCGTCTCGTCTCCTGGCTGATGAGGACATAATGCAGGACGAGTGCTGAGGAGGTTCCTCACATTGTTGTTACATGACTGACACGACTTCACAGCTCATTTCATTTCTCTGCTTTGTCCCTTTAACAGAACAGCTTTCAGGTTGACTTTGACTTGTTGAACAAAGACAGTTTGTGTTGTTGACATTTTCATGGTTGGTTACAGTAAACTGTTGTTTTTTCTCTCCTTGCCCTCAATGACTCCAGTATTCCTCCACAGATGCCCTTACCTGAGGCTGCTCACCACAGTGTGAGTTTGAATAAAGTTATTAATCTGCTCAGCTGGATGTTTACTGGAGAGATGAGGTCGAGCGCTTTGCTTGAGGACACGACAGCAGGAGTCTGAACAGGAAATGATCAGAATAACATCACAGTGTAACACAACAGGAGAACAACAGTGAGTGGAAACAATGAGTCAGCAGCTCCTCGTCCTGAATGTTGTCCCATTTGTCCAGTGTTTGTCTGAAGGAGACGTGCTCAGGGACAGACAGTTAGTTCACAGGATGAGCTGATCCTGATCTGAGCAGTCTGTGTGTGACCTTCGTTTGACCGCTTGAATCAACATTTGAGGAGAGTCAATGATTGGACACCAGATCTGCTGTCTTCAGCACCAAGTGTCTCTCTCTGTCTGCTGGTTGTTGCTGGGTAGGTCGTGTTCAGTGGGTTTATTTTCTGAAAACAATGCTCGCTGCTGCTTGAAATGAGGTTAATGAGAGCAGTGAGAGTGGACCACACAGTTCATTTGAGGGTCTTTAAATCTAACAATGAGCTTAATGAGGCTAAAAATGAATTTTTCATTTCAGCCTCTTTTTTCTTTTCTGGCTGCTGGAGAGGAGACCCCAGGTTCTTCCCTTCCAGCTGCCTCTCATGACTCACAGTCAACATGAGCTGCTCCAGCATGTGATGGACTTCCTCTGTGCTGTTTTCTGCTGTGACTGGACCCTCAGGATGGACTCTGAGTTAAAAAGAAGCAAACAGGACTTATATACTGTGAGCCACCCCCACCTCTCAGATCCAGTCAGTTTGATTTGACGACCCACCCGAGCTCCTGTAAAAAGCAACTGAGAGATGGAGACACTTTAATTAGGTTAGAAGTCGTCACCTTAACACTTTGCATGACTAGTCTGCCTGAATTTGTCTTTTCTGTCTTCGTGTTGTCTGACTCTGGTCTCTGAATCATTCCTGTTAGTCCTGTTGACTCAGAGTCGTCCTCTCACCTGCTGTGTTCAGGTCACACCTGCTGACACACAGGAAACCTTGTTGAAGCATTTTTCTATCACTCAGTTTGGATCAGGTGTGTGACCCAAACAGAGTAACATTTACTCAGGTGTTTATTTACACAGTCCACAGTCAGCCAGTGAAGAGGACAGTGGCACTTTATTATATATCTGCATGCTGTTTGCTGCAGAGAGAAAGTGTTGCACATAATGAAGAAAAACACTGAACTGATTTGTTAAAGGTTCCTTTGGTGCAAATGCAAAACTGAGCTTTATTAAAGTAATAAACCCAAAATACGATGTGAAGCTCTTTGATTAGATCTGTCAGTTTTGTTATGTGTTAAATTTTAATTCAGTGCGTTACAACTGTTTCAAAGACGGCTTTTTGTCCACTTACCGTCTTTTCAGTCCAAACACTGCCACAGTCAGCCGTCTCCAAATCAAGAGAACTGGTTCTTCAGTTGTCCAGTATTTACTCCAGGTGGACTAATGTGTCTTTTCTGGACATAAGTGGAGCCGGTCTGACCTAACGCTCTCTGTGCTGCCACAAAAACCTGCGTTGTGTTGTGTGGGATGAGAAACGAGGTGAGGACAACTTGTCTCTTGCCAGGAGTGGGGGGGATTTATTCTCTCCTCAAAGGGTCCTGTTTCCAACTGTGTGAAACACGCATATCATTAACAGCAGGTGTGTGTGTGTGCGTGCGCGCGTGCACACACACCTGCACGTACACACAGAAGCCACCACACATCATATAGTTGACCAATTACTACTACCTGGTGGGGTATACGTTCAGTGAACGGATCACTCACTGTGCCCAATTTGCCGAGTAGACCAGTTAAATAGCATACCATAGGATAGGACACTTAAAACATCATGATTTATAATATAGTTATATATAGTTTTATATTTACAAATGTGTTAGTCAAAGCAACACAGTCACAACACTCTCGTCTCCCGGTCCTGGAAGCTGTGAACTGAACTGAAACTTGAACCGTTCAGCCGTATATCAGTTCAGGAGTCGCAGGCTCCTCCTGCCAAGCACTGAATGATTCGGTGATTCAGTGAACGAATCTTTTGAACGACTCTTTCTAGTGAACTGATTCTAGTGATTCAGTACATCTAAAAGAACTGGCGTGCCCATCACTACTCCCGACTGAGGAGAACGGCGCGAATAGAGAGGAAGTGAC
The DNA here is from genome assembly GCF_051107435.1 of Chaetodon auriga. Classification (NCBI taxonomy): domain Eukaryota; kingdom Metazoa; phylum Chordata; class Actinopteri; order Chaetodontiformes; family Chaetodontidae; genus Chaetodon; species Chaetodon auriga. The sequence continues at coordinate 20,855,385 of NC_135080.1, forward strand.
GTCATCGAAGTGTAAACGGTGCCTCACCAAAATAAAATTAGTTAACAAAACAAAAACTCCCCAAAATAAACTAATAAAAACAGTTGTACACATTGAAAATCAGCTAAATGTGAACAGAATTGGGTTCTTGGTGAAATATAAATCTATTAAAAATATACATCTGTTGCTCAAGCACAGCAGAGACAGACTGGATGCAAAAGGAGCAGCTGCACATCCCTCCCTGCAGGAAGCTGTGTCAGAGCTGACTGGAGCTCCACACAATGATTCACTCCACTGGGATTTAGCCCACCAACATGTCCTCCAACCCCCCTCTGATCTCACCTGGTCTATTTCCTGTCCACCTCTCTGTGATCTGAGCATTGACAGTGAATCTCAGGATAAAGCTGCTGGTGTGAAATGTAGGAATGCAGCAGTGAGCTTGAAGAGTACAGAAAGTGGGAAGTGGGTAATTGATTATTTGTGTGTATGTACATCTACAGTTTGTAGCAGCATACACACACTTGCATGCTCAGTCATGTGATCATTTATTTGCACTCATCTCAGATGTTAATCTGCAGAAATCATCAGGGGATGTAGATTTAATATCTCAGACAGATGATATAAACCTCTGTGCTGTGAATCACAATTAATGAAGCTTCATCTGCTGTTTACTACAAAATGCAGTAATGAGGCTTTTAATATGTTACAATAAAGCATGTTATACATTATTAAAGGATTCATCTACTGGCTCCGTCATTTTTAATGAATAAACTCAGAGTATTTGCATCTTGTAAATTCCCACTCAGTGGAACCTTGTCAGGATTGTTTGTTTCCAGACTGATGATGTGTCAAAGGGAGGAGGTGTTTGCTTTAATCTGTGGATGAAAGCAGCTGATGTGATTTGCTGTGACTGATGTTGATGTCTGCGTGGAACAAAAAGCTACGCTGTGGATGAGTTGGATGCAGGTCGGTGCAGCCGTCCATGAGGTGATTGTAATGTTTCTTCAGGATGTTGTAAGTCTTGGTCCTCATTGTGTCAGCAGCTTTGACAGTGTGGCCTTGGTGTGCTGCTGCTCAGCATCACTGATGTAGAGGGAGGAGAAGGCCGGTGGAGCTGCTGTGTCCTGGTTCTCTCTGTGTACATTGAGAGCAATTAGCCAGTGTGTCACTGTGACAAGGTGGCGGCTTCTTTTAGAGGTGAATGTCAGGGATCAGTGTGACGAAGCTGTTTGGAACCAGAGAGTTTGTAGAAACACCTGTTGGAAATGTTGATGATGTCAGTTCACACCATCTTGAGCCACATGAAGACCATAAATGTTCTGCTACATATCTTTTTTCTCAAATATTACAGTCTGCTCAGTGTTGTTGGGGTTAAAGTATCCAATCTGTGAGACTGAGCTCACAATCTTTCCTTTTTTTCTGAAGGATTATTTTCTCTCTGAAGATGAAGAGATTGGATATTTAGGCCGTTGCAGATAATAGAGTTTGCATTACTCAGCTGTAATGATTTATTGATTTCTGAGTACGTTAGATTGGTACCAACTGATTCAGCCTGGAAAAATGTTCGACCTTAAATGGCTTTTATTGTGTTTAAATCTGTGTGATTATATATTTATCTCAGAGAGAGAAAGCAGCAGAAGCTTGTCCAACAATCAGCCGGCAGTTTGGAAATTATCGACTCCTTGTCTTCAATTTCAGTGAGCAGCTGTTTAAATGCCCAGACTGATCAGTCCAGTTTAAAATGATCTGAATAAAAATATGAGAGGCTCAGATGAGTTTGTGAACTCTTTTTTTTAGGATTTCTGACCAGTGTTTTTCTCCATGTTGTGTCCATATTGAACAGCTGCTGGATGTCATGGAAATATGTTTTTTCCTCTCTTGTGTTTTTATCAGGGGAAAGAGGGACGGACTGAGAGACCAACAGATTTGTCCAAACGGCCTCACAGGCCAAACTCAGCTGCCTGTTTACTGTCAGCTGGTATCTCTTAATGCATGTGGCTCAATCCTTTGTCATGCTTGGGCTTTTTCCAACTCTCTCTTTCCAATTAACTAAAATAATCATTTCAGGAACTCTAATTACAGCCTTTTGTTGAGTAAACAATAGTCCCAACTGTAGAAACAGTACAACCCAGCAGCTTCTCGGCTGTGTTTTCACAATAATGTCCAAATGCTGGAACAGCACAGCATCGCCATTCAGCTCAAGCTGTAAAACACAGAATCCAGTAATAAAACCAAAACTCTTCCATTTGTGAAAATGCCAAGACCAATGAGGAATAAAATATAGACAAGAAAACAATGATGGGACAATTCCAGCAGTCCACCGTGGACAGAGACAGACAGAGACAATCACTGGTTTCTTATTTCTACACAAGTCTCAGGCATTGTCTTTTTAGGATGCCCTCCAGCTGAAACATGGATGTCCGCGCTCATTCATCTTTGATCTGTGACTCTGACCTCAGCCAGTGTCCTCTGGCCTCGTCCCCAAACCACAATAAAGCCATTAGCCTCCAGTCAAATACAGCATGAGCTGATCAGAGCTGCTGCTCTCTAACAGAGTGACTGAGGGTGGAGAGGGACTGTGGGAGAGAGAGGTCGACTCCAACAGAGAGATGAGAGGTGGAGGAGATGAAAACAACTTCAGTCCAAACAAACACTGACAGAAATTAGAAACTGTGTTGTTCATGATGCAGTTCCAGTTCCCAGCAGCCTCGGGGCTTCAGTACGTTAGTGTTTGACCAACAAGCAGTGAAGGATTCAGATTTTCTGTCTGTCGCTTTACAGCAAACTGAAGATTCATAAAGCTCAGTGACTTCAGCTGAGTTCACCCTCTGCAGGGACCTGTGAGTTTGATGCCACGTCTCATCTCTGTCACGTCAGATTTAGAAGCACAGTCTCACCTGTCTTGATCAACATTATGTCTTTAAACTGTGTTGCTCCCTGACATGAAAAACAAAGGTGTGTGTCTGATGACTGACTGTGTTTTATGTGGCGGGTGTGTGCAGCGTGTAGCTTGTATGACATCATGTTGTCAGAGTCAGGAGAGGCTGCAGGAGTGGATGTGACCCACAAAGAGGTGAAGAGAGACACAGCAGGCAGGAGGCCTGGAGAGAGAAACACCACCCACTGTCAGCTGTGATCTGTAACTTTACAGGCATTGTATCATTGGCTCTTTGTTTGTTGGTGTTTAATGAGACTGAAGTGGAACAAAAGAGTCAAACTTCTGCAGATTTCTGCCTTTAATGACGTGACTTGAAATCTGAGTTGTCCCACAGTGAGTCGACTGGTCTGTGTGAGGACAGACTTTTGCTCTTCCAGCCTTCTCACAGCTGCTTCGTCTCAGACACTCGGCTCCTCGACAGTTTGTTTGCCTTTACAGTGAAAACATTTCACTGACAGCAGCAGTGTGAATCTAGAAAAGCTGATGTCGGTCAGTCTGTGTGTGGTTTGATCCACAACGATGGTTTGGATTTTTGGATTTTTGGACAGATGAGCTGCTGAGGGAGACACAGACTGGGAGAGGCTGGAAGGCTCATGTGTGAGGACGGCTGCTCTGCTGTTGGAGGTTGTTGGATGACGTATTGCTGTAACTTGGTGACATTTGGATTAGTGCTCATCACTGACTGAAAGCTTTTCTTTCAGAGTCACTCAGATGGAAGCTGTGTTCCAGACAGAGAGAGAGAATAGAAAGAACGAGGACAAAGTTTAAGAAGTGGCCATCAGAGGAGAGAGCAGAGAAAATGAGATGAGGTGATGGTGCTCAGATGAGTGTTTCTCCTCTCAGGGGGAGAAGACATGATGAAGACAAAGAGGCTCTGAGGGAGGGAGAGCAGCTGAAAGAGGGAAGATGTGAGAGAGGTGTGTCGTCTGCTGTCTCTGCCACCTGATCTGAGGATACTGTCTAGTTTTCTGGGTGACGGGTCTCAGTGTCTCCCAGAGGGAGACGCAGCTCAGGGTCCAGGAAGAAGAAATCCAATCTCTCAGCTGGGATAATGGTTCCACACTTTCATGATCCACTTCATTCTTCACACAGCTGTTTCTCTTCCTCCAGTACCTCTGACATCCTGAAGGTGGAGCTGTTTTTGTCTCTCACAGTGTGAAAGTGGCTGTTCTGCTGCAGCAGAATGTCATTTCTCAGTAATCAATACAAACCACTGATCAGCCTCCACTGCTGATTGACATGGCAGATGAAGCGCAGTGAGAGTGGGCTGTGTTGGAGGTTGGACTTGGCAGGAGCTGAACTCAGTGGACCATGTCATGAGAAAATGTTCAAAAAATGAAATATAATGTTTCGTTTAAGTTTATCTAGTTTTGCTGTTTGAGTCATGAATAAGGAATGAAGGAATTTAGTTTAATTCATGTTTGAAATGTTTCGATTTTTCATGTGGACATTTTGAAACAGCTTCCTCAGTGACCTCCATTTATTCATGAGACCTTTGATCAACCAACTGCTGAATGACAGTGTGGAGCAGTTTTTCTTGTTGGAGTGAATGAAGAAAAATCCCATCAGTCAACCTCAAACCAGCTGAAGTTTGTCCGCTCTCTGTCCCTGGCAGCTGTGCTCAGTTGAATTTAGATTCAGTTTTACACACTGAGGAGAGAAACATGAGCTCGTCTGCTTTGACATTAAAATGTTGTGTGTTGTATTAAAGCGGTGTAAAGTGATGGAGCTTCAGGTTCTTGTCTTTCCTCAGGCCACATTAAAGGTCGTGTTACCGTCACTCCTCTGTTTTACTGCTCATCTTTTCTTTGGCTCTGACCTACAATGAGATATTCTCTGAACAGATTCAGTAAATCGACTCTTCTTCAATATAATTTCTCTCCATGCTTCTCTCTTATTTTCTAATTTATTAATAAATCAGCTGTTGCTCCTCATTGCATCATATTCAGCCTGTCGTAAATAAAAAGGGTGTGTACTTTTGTACTTTTTGTTCAGTATTTTTTGTATTAGAATGAGGGAAAAGTCTCCCTCGTGTTCAGTTTGTCTAAATACAAGAGAGAAAACAGCCTTTAGTTTGCTTCACTGACCAAACATCCACCAGTGAAGTCACATCAAGAGACAACAGAGACACAGAGTGTGTGAAGTGTTGCTGAGTGTCTTTAATCAACCTCTCCATTAAACTAACTCTTTCTGTGGATGCTCCAAACTGGAGCCATTATCTGTGAATGAATGTGTGCTGTGTGACTCCAATCAGTATTCAACATAGAAGCAGTCGTGCTCTTTTATGTGTCGGCTGATGAGCTGGTGAGCCGTTTGTTTAACATGAGTGAGTTTCGACTCACAGAGGTCGGTGTGGTCGTGTGCTTTTCTTCATATCAGAGTTTCACTTTAAAGAGCTTCAGTCTCTTTCGGCTCTGACTGCTGTACAGCTGTAATAACCTGCATACACAGCAGAGAAAGGTGATGTGTGGCTCTAACGCTTTGTGATGAACATGCCTCTATCAGTCTAATGGCTCTGTCTGTGTCTGATGTCTCTGTGTGTCTGACTGTGTCCTTTGCCTCAAAGAGGAAAAAGGATATTTGGAGTCTGAGCTGTGAAATGAATACAGTGTCTGTCATTTTCTCTGTGCACTGGGCTGAAACATTGTCTGTAATGAGTCAACGACCAGCCTGAGTTCACATCACTGACATTCAACTATTTTCTGACTCTGGCAGTCGTTTCAGAGACATGACTGAAAAGAAATGATGTCTGTGCCTTTAAGTGTGAAAGGAAGGTCAGTCTGATTAAAACGTCCAACAAGACTACGGACTACAAGGGGATTAGATGATGTGGAGGCAGGTTTATTTCCTTTGAAAGACTTTCAATTAATACCTCACTAATACTCACTAATCGATATTTCTACCATGAACGTCTGAAGCTGCTGTCGAGGTCGTTCTGTCGGCTCTGTGACTGATATGAAGATTTTAATGTGGGCTGAAAAGGTTTCAGGATCTGATGATGATTTTATCTGAATGTTGACGTCTTGACATCTTGATGTTAATGTGGTTCAGAAGAAGCACAAATAAAAAAGTAAAATGTTTCTGACTCTGTGAAGATGATGTATTTGTTTTGAAGATGCTTTATCTCCATGTTAACTGAACCTGTGCTTTCTGTTGTTCTCTCTCTTCCAGGTAAGTGCTGTCAGTGACCTCCGTGAGAAGAAACAGAGAGAGAGATTTAACAAAGAGCCTCCACTATCTCCAGCACCATTCACGTCTCAGAGGGTTTGTTATTCTTTGCTTTCATAAAGAGGAGAGAAGTGCTGTCTGTGATGACCTTGTAGTTCATCTTTGTTGTTTGGATTAGCTTGTTAGCTTCCTCAGCTCCCCTTGCAGCAGAAGCCAGCAGATACCTGTGTTAGCCTTGTTACCAGCAGAGTGTTGGCCTTGTGTTGGAGCTGACAGGTGAGGCTTTGTGTTATCAGACTGCAGCAGATACTGGATGATTTGATTTCCTACAGAAACCCTCAGGCTGAAACTCTGCAGCAGGTTGGACTTTGGAGAGAGATGCATGTGTTTGTTCAGAGCCAGTGGCAACATCTCATAGAAAGCAACTTTTCTCTTGCTGTGTGTGTGTGTGTGTGTGTGTGTGTGTGTGTGTGTGTGTGTGTGTGTGTGCTGCACTGTGTGTATCATGAGATAGAAAGCACCATCTGACAGGAACAGTAATCAGAGGAAGAAGATTGATGAGTTGAGAGTTTCAGCTCTTCATTGGTCCAACAGCCACATCAACAGGTGAAACTAATGAACTCTTAACGACCCACCTGACACTGTCAACTTCCTGCCTGCAAAAAGAGAAGAAAGAGCCCGTCAGAGTCCCCATATTATTGTTTCCACGTGTAGATTGAAGCCTGACAAACATGCTGAATGTGTTTCAGACCTTGTTGAAACATTTGAAGAAGCTTTTTTCTGAATGTGTTGAAACCTGTTTTTATTTCCAGTCTTGTGTGATTGAGTAGTCGTCAGGTGACCCAGTTGCAGGTATTGTACCTGCTGGCTCTCTGTCATGGCTCACTTAAATAGAGCAGAGTCCTTGTTAGTGTCAGCAGTGACTCTGGTGCTTCTCCCCGCTGTGGCTCTGAATTCTACAGTATTATTATGTCAGTATCAGTTACACATAAGTAAATAAAGGCTGTGGGGGGGTTGCTGCTCTGCTGACTCTGCTCTGCTCATCAGTGAACTGACTTTTATTTATTTATTTATTCTGAATGATTGTTGACAGACTTTCTCTGTCTCCAGATGTTTCTGCTGGGTGTTTCGTAGTTCTGCTTTCTTTAATTGACCTGTGAGCTCATTATTCTCTGTTCTGTTAAAGCTGCTGTGGATCTGCATCATGCAGTCAGTATCATCCATGTTCTGTGTTCCTGTATCCTTGTTATTAATGTGCATTAGAGAGAATGGAAGCTTCCACATACAGTAGAGGCTGTTTATCCCTCACTGCTGATGATGGAGGTCTGATCTTCCTCTGCTGACTCTGGTCTGGTCAGACTTTCAGGATCCTGTGACAGTAATGGTCTCATGTTGTTTTGGCCTCTGACACTGAGCCTCACTTCAGTTATTTCTGTAAACCAGAATGAGCTGATGTCAGATCAGTGCTGGATGACTTGAACGGAGGATGCAGCAACTTGAAATCAGTGAGTGACAGCACTGGTATTACTCTGCCTGTCAATCATACATCTCACTCCCTCATTGGTTCAGTCATCTTGGTAGAAAAGCTGTCCTGTGTTGATTGAAACTGACAGGGGATCAGATCACAACTCAGACAAGAAGAAATTCTCCAAACAGCATCAAAGAAAAAGCCACAATCTTGGATGAATATTTTCTCAGAGATGGACAGAAGAGTGAAATAATTAAAGCTGAGATGGAGATGATAGTCAAGAGGATGTTTGGCTCTGAATTATCAGCCTATTAAATCAGATTTCCAGATGAAGTGTGAAGGTTTGCTTCAGCTCTCTGATGAATGACAGCTTCTCTGTGTTCACGACTTTCCCATCATGCAGTATTCACACACTGAACTTAAAGGACCTGACAAAGGTGTTGTTACTGTAAACTGGATCTTTCCAGCTTCTGAGTCTCATCTGTTGTGGTCTTCCAGTTTCCAGCTGCTTTGGTACCATGACATCTGTGAGTCCATCAGCAGCACCAGTCTGCTGCACAGCTGAACACACCAACAACACTTTGTGCTGCACTGAGACAGCAGATGGATCCAGCTGGAAGGAGAGGAGACACTTTGATGGTCTCCTCTCTGTGTTTGTGTCATTCCTCACTGGCATTTGGCAACTGAGCCATCCAGTAAGAAAACATGATGAGTGGATTTTAATTCTTCCTTCTTAAAACACGCACACTTTTTTTACTCACTTGAGTTTTTGCTCGTTTGTCAAACATTGACTGACATTCCTGCAGATCGTCTCACTATTAGAGTGAATAAATGTCATATTTTCCATCTATTTTTGTCCATTTGGTGACAGCTAATATTCCAATATGCCGCTGATATGCAAATGAACAAGCAGATATAATTGTGAACACTGGCTTTCAGATGACATTTAATGTGTTTGATGAAATGGGAACATTTCTCATTTGTGACAGCAGTAAATTAAGATTGAGGGATGAAAACATTTGCAAAGTTTCACAGTCTTGTTTTTCTCTGACTTTATTCAAAGTGACATTGAGTCTGTGTTTTAATTTGAAAACATGTTGTTTATCTGACAAATGATGACGAGCAGCCACCATCAGCAGTGAATCTGAACACTCATCTCGACTCCACACAGCTGGTTGGTTATTGACAGCAGCTCGTCAGATAACGTTCATATCAATCATTGATTATATGATGCAAATATATTCAAAGCCAATAACTGTCAGTGGAACCTGCTGTTAAACACAAAGCTTTCAGTCTTTAACCCTGATTTTCATGATAGTTTCTCTCTGATCTAAACCTTTTTGTTTAGTCACCTCAACTTTCACAAAAAGTGTCTCATCCAAGCAGCACTGCTGCCATCGTACACTGTTCCTGTCCTTGTTTTGGGGACCTGACTGTGGTGAAAACAGAGGCTGCAGGTTTCACAGCTCATCAGTGAACCTTCTGGGCTGCTGTGGTCTCTTCAGAGAGAAATATGAGACACTTTCATGTCAGCCTCAGCCCTTTATGGGGGACCACAGTGATGATGTGAGACTCCAGTGTTGGTTATTACAAAGACTCAATGGTCCATGAGAAAGCTGTAATGTAGTGAGGAAATGAGAGGAACATGGGCCTCCCAGTCTAATATTACTCACAAGCTCTTTCAGCCTTCCTCCAGTATCACTCTGTGTGAATGTGTGTGTACCCAGTCTGAAAGTTGTTTTGAACAGCACAGTGTGAATCCACAGATAGTGGCTGGTTGTTGTTTCTGCTATCAGTGTCTCTAATTTACTGAAAACATCAGCTGTCTCTCTGACCGGTGAGCAGGAAATAAAAATAATGAACAGGTTGTTGAGACACATCATTTAAAGTTTGCTCTTGATTGATTTCCCTGAAGTCTGTAACAGCAGAGCAGCTCTATTAAACTGCATCACGTGTGAGCCAGTACCCTGCAGTCCTCAGTGGAGATGAAAGTCACGTCTCCTCACATGACGTGAAGTCAGTGTTTGTCCTCTTGCTCAGACAGAGGGATGAAGTGTGTCCCCTCAGTGTCCAGTCCTTGGTCCTGTGCTCTCATATCTTCCCATGTCCTCCTATAGAAAGCTGGACAGCTGTCCTCCCTCCCAGCCTGTCTTCTGTCAGAGCCAGAGGGCTGGAGCTGCTCTCTTGTGTCCTGTCAGGCTTTTCTTGGAGCAACAATAATGACACTTATGTTGAGAGGAAGAACTTGTTTGTTTTTGCTCAAAGGACGGACGTGCTTTATTTATTTATTTACTTGAGAAAGCTGTGATAAGAACAACATTAGTTTTCCTGATATTGGCTGTAAGTTGAATTAATGAATCGTGGTACCAGTTGCTTGGTTTTTACATTGGGCTGCCTGCCAAGATTGTGTTCTGCATAAACACTCTAACATCTCCACTCTTGTTCTTTCTAGAATATTAATACATTTTCATGAGGCTCAAACATCAATCTTTAGATTCAGAACCACCTCAGAAGCAGCTTCTGTGTGTTGTTGATCTGTTGTTCTTGTTGCAGTCAGCTGAACTTTGAGACCAACAGTCTCAACAAAATCCCACGATTCTCCTTTAACTGACTGCTGAGTTTCCTTTTTATTTGACCAAAGCAAAAGGACGATGCTCACTGACCTCCATTCACTTCATATGTGTGATAGTGTTGTCAGTGATTCATGAACTTCTCTTTCTCTCTCAGACAATAGTATTCATCTTTAAAATGTTCACCCTCTGACCTCATGTACTATAAGAGTATAGCTCTGACAAAGATCTCTGTTCCTGGGTCAGTCTCCATCTCTGGAGATTTACATGATGGATGAATCTTTGTGCTGGCCAATACAGCACATTTAAAGATATTTAAAGGCATTACATCACACAGGAGGACTTATAATAAATCACATTAAATCTCATGGGAAATCCAACAGACCTGTTTTTTCTCTTTGTCAGATATTTGAGTCTTTTTCATCCTAAAGCAGAGTGTTGACACGTTCTCGTCTTGCTTCCTCTGACTGCAGCTCTAAACAGACACAGTGATGTTAAAGTTTTGCTTCAGTGAGTCTGAATTCTTGTAGCTGTTGAGGATTCAGCCTCAGTCAGTCTGACAGAACAACATGAAGCTGTAAAACGTGCTTTGTTTGGCAGGACATTAGAGGCTGATAGACTGTGTTTACTGACAATAGGAAAGCACACAGGAAACAAATGGAAGCTGCATCTCATCCATTATGACACTGTCAGACGCAGGTTTGAGTGTCAGTCCTGTAAACGTCATCCTTGTTTCCTGATGACTGTCAGAGTGAAGAATGTGCTCTCTGGTTCTGACTCTCTTTCGGTTTCTGACCTCCTGAGATTGAACTCCTGAGCTGCTCCACACTGAAAGAGACGAAAGCTTCAGGGAGGAATCATTTCAGCAAAGCTCTCTGTTTCCTTGAAAGCTGCATCCTGTTAAACAGAACTCTAATAAATCGCTCCGTCATGAAGCACTCATGAAATTACTGGACTGCTGCGTTGGAGTAAAGTGGGACACATTTCTTGTTTAGATGTTGCAGAGCTCTGAGCCGTTCTGAAGAATGAGACAATCAGAAAGTGAATTTGGCCTTTGATGAATGTAATTATGTGTGTGCTTCAAATGGCTCCAGGTCTGTGTGGAGCAGCTCGTATGATACATTCTGTTTATGGCTGTTTACTCTCAAACTGTGAATATTTTGAGCTGACTGCATGAACAGAACACAAAAGCAGTTTGTCTGAACAGATAGATGAGACACTAATGTGTCCTCTGACACTCATATTTTAAGATGTAGACACACACACACACACACACACACACACACACACACACACACACACACGTAGTGATTAGTTTATCCTTTTGGAAATATTCTCCATTGAAAACAGCACAAAGACAATATATTGCACTTCACCAGCTTCATTGATTTTTGTAAATATATTCTTGTTCTAAACATCAGAGACTGTTTGTGCTGCTTCTCTGATTCTTATAATATCTGTGACAGCAGAATAAGTGCTCAGAAACATGTCCTTGGTTATCTGGAAGTACTGTATTTTTTGCATCTGTTCAAGTTAAATCCGTGTTACCTGGTCATGATACATGAACCGTGCTTCAGTCTGACCACCAGAGACCAGCAGACAGACAGAGATTTGCACTGAGCTCACTTGTCTCCTCCAGGACCAGCAGCTTGCTGTGTTTTGGGGTTATTGGGCCTCCTCAGGCAGATAAACCCACATTTTTTGGCCTCATCTCTCTGGAGGACACAGCTAGCTGTCAGCTTATATGTTATCAAAGCTACCAGAGAGACGTGAGAGCAGGACTGAGAAACTGGCTGAGGTGGACTGAGGAAGACAGGACTGGAACTTTATCCTAAGAGCAAGACAAATAAATAAAAGTGAAGAAAAAAAAGGAAAGAAAATAGTCTCCATCTTGGTCTTTCATCAGCCCAGATGGAGGCTGCCAAGCTGCTAAATGATGCCTGTTTGTCTCTCACTGGCAGCAGCCTTCATGCTGAGAAACACACAGATTAGCTGCCACACAAACATACACAGTTTCATCAGATCTCTGGACTCATGAGCCTCTCTTTGTTTGGAGTGCACATAGAAAGAAAACATGTTGTCTGAGTCTGTTCTTCTGCTCCAGGATCAGTTTTCTCCCTAAAGTTGTCAGTGTCGGTGGCTCTCAGGCTCAGTGTGACTGTGAGACTCTAAATATAGAAGTGGTTGGATTCCAGCCACACAAAGCTCTGCTCGCTGTATCGTCACTGGATCCTTTCTTTGACTGAGAGCCCTTTAAAATGGCCTCAGGGAAAACAAATGATTGTCACGGTCAACCTACAAACACACAAACACAAACACGAGAGGCTTGTTGTCTTCAGGAAGCGTTTTCTAATATCTGTAGTCTCCCCTGTTTCTTTCATGACCTCCAAACCACGTCAACAAGTAGAAAATGAAAGGTCGAGTTCTCTTTTCATTGATCTGATTTTTACTTTGTCATTATAGTGCAGAATGAAAACTTCAATATATGATCGTGTGTTTTTGGTCATTGAGCTGCTGACCTTTTTTTTCCAGCTTCCCTCCACTGATTCATGTGTTCCTCACACAGACGTCCTCACCTGAGGCTGCTCTGCACAGCTCAGTTTAAATGAGAATAAAATGTATCTCCTCAGCTGGATGTTAGCAAAGCTTTTAGGCTGAGTGCCTTGCTGGAGGATTCAGAGACAGAGCGCTCTATGAATCATCAGTAAAATGAAGGATTTTTACATTAATCAGCCAGTCCAGCACTACTTCAGTGCTCCTTGTTGTCTCATTAAAATTACTGGATGAGGTTTGGAATTGAATAAAGAAGAAATGGAGGCACATTCTGAAACCTTCCTTTCTTTCTTCCTGTGTTGAAGCAGAAACTAGTTTCTTATTCAGTGTGTGCTGCAGTCTGTCTGTCACAACCCATTTACCTCTAGAAAATGTGTGTGTGTGTGTGTGTGTGTGTGTGTGTGTGTGTGTGTGTGTGTGTGTGTGTAAGCCTTCCTATGATTTTTCCATTGGATGGTCAGTGAACTCTGGGCTGAAGGCTGCTTGATGTGGCTCATAAAGTCAGTTGTACAGTCTCATTAACAACTACAAGACACAGAATCTCATCTGAAGCCCTGACCTCATCATCCTGCTGTGTGTGTGTGTGTGTGTGTGTGTGTGTGTGTGTGTGTGTGTGTGTGTGTGTGTGTGTGTGTGTGTGTTTCAGAGGACATTTATCTGTGTAGTCATGTCGTTCAGTCTTGTCAGCACAGCAGTGACCTCAGCTTTGTTTCTGTTCTTCCTTCCAGTTTGAATTTGAATGAGACCAGAGCTGAACTGAGCCTCCTGCAGGAGCAGTCAGGAGGACCCGAGGTCGTAGTCAGTAGTCGTCAGTAGTAGTAGTCATACTACATTCACGGGCTCCTCGTGGCCTCTGCTGGCCTCCTGACAGTCGGATCAGTCTAAACTCTGGTGGACAGCATCCTGCAGGGTCACAGCAGCTGTCTGTGTTTCACTCTGTCGCTGTGTGTTTGTGTGTAATTCACACTCGATGTCAGTCATCCTCTCTTTGGTTGAACGCTGATATCTTAACACTTTGTTTCCCATCATGCTCGGCTCATTTGCTGCTCTCTCTGTGCCAGAGTAGAATGAACGTTGAATCATCTGTTCATCACATTTTCTTGAGTTGAGGAACCAGAGACATGAAGTCCAAAAACAGGCAGCAGGAGAGGAAGAACAGAAGGCTGCAGGTTGAAGAGAGATGAGGGGATGTTTGCACAAAGTGGTATTTGTCCTTGTGTAAATGCTACGCTCAGCTGTTTGTCATTCAGTCCTTGTTTCATCAGCTCAGGGAGGCAGCGCCATGTTTACTACGATATTAATAACACATATTTCATATATGACACTGCTTGAGCATGTGTGCAGGTTGTCAGTGAACTGAAATCAATTAGTATTTAGTGACCTCAGTGCTTCTCTCCTCATGACAAAACACAGCAGCTCCTCTACATAAAACACAGCTTTCTAAAGGCTGTGCAGCACTTTGGTGGGTCCATCTTTATCACTTCCACACAAAGAGGAAGTGACTTTTCACACAACTTAAAAAGGATTAAGCAGCTTCATTTACATTTGCTAATTTACTTTGAATCTTTTTTTGCCAGAAAATGTACTTATTGCTAATTAATGTTCCCTTTAAAAGCTTGTCCTCATAAAGGAGGGGCTAATGTGATAAACTGTAAGTACTGAGAGCCGAGCTGGGCCTGGACTGTGTTTGCTTTCAACATCTGATGACTTCACTTCTCTCAGTTTAATCAACATAAGACCAATTATATGTGTGATGTTTGGAGCCACTGGCTTCTTTAACCTCACAGCAGCATAGATTTAATGCAGAAGTATCACTCAGGCTTCACTCTGACAGTGACGTGTTGACTCTTGGCAACATGCTGTGTCTCTCTGCAGTCTCTTGACTCCTCGTCTCTCAGGACATCCTGTCATTCTCTCCTCTTCGCTGACCCTCCATCTCT